>NC_058520.1:336190185-336491101 GCF_904849725.1 Hordeum vulgare subsp. vulgare | reverse complement strand
TTGCGCAGAATAGGCATCTCAAACTTTCTCCTTTTTCAGGCCAGAATTCAACTGCCGGCATTGTCCCTCTTCATGTAAACCTTGAAAAATAAGAGAGAAAAGTCATAAGGATTGTACCGTGAAGTGTAATAACAGCCCAAAAAGCGATAAATATCAACATGAAAGCATGATGCAAAATGGACATATCATCTATCTTATGTAATCACTTTGTGTAGTGCGTTTGTTGGGATCTGATGAATTCTTGGTTTATGTTCATATTATTCATGAAATGTATTTGAGTATTCTATGAATTCTTATATGCGGTATTTTGATAGCTTTTTAATTCTCTCTAGTCTATATATTTTTGGTTTGGCCAACTAGATTTACGTATCTTCAGTGAGAGGGGTGCGTTGTAGTGGGTTCAATTTGCGGTGCTCTATATCCAAGTGACAAAGTAGGGGACAAAAAATGTAATTGTATCACGTAGTCTTCCGCTAAGGATAAAATGATGGGGTTGATTCGTATTAATTTGATTTACTTTGTCTACATAATGTCATTGTTCTACAAGCATTACTCTATTTTACTTAATACTCTAGATGCATGTTGGATAGCGGTCGATGGGTGGAGTAGTACATGCACACATGAGTCGGTCTACATCCTTACACACGTGATGCTTATATGTAATGATCTCTGACTTGAATAAATATTGCATAATTGTGCACTTTTTTATCAATTGCCCAATAGTAATTTGTTTACCCACCGTATGCTTTCTACAAGAGAGAAGCCTCTAGCAAAAACTATGCCCCCCGAGTCTATTAAGAAATATATTTAAAAATATAAACTACCTCGCTTAATTTTATGATTTGCATTTAACTTTTATATTTAATATATTTTAACTATTTATCTATCACTACTTATTACTCTCAAGTAATGAGTCCAAGGGGATTAACAACCCTCTTGCCCGTGTTGGGTGCAAGTGTGTGCTCTTTTGTGTGTAGGCACTGAAGACGGGAAATTGCATGGTTATCTTATTGGTTTTATAACCTTTGTTCCCACTAAGATAAATACTTATCTATAATATGTTGCATCATCCCCTCCTCTTCGAGAAAAACCTCAACGAAGATCACAAGTATCACGAAGGATTTCTGGCGCCGTTGCCTGGGAGTATCACAAATTTCCTATCAAGTACCTTCTCATAAATTATCATTCACTTGTTCTACTTTTTATTTCTCTTATATTTTTATTGCTATAAAAATAAAAATAGAAAAAAAAAACCTTTTCTAGTTTACTTGTTTGCTTGGTTTACTTGCTAGTTTACTTGTTTTGTTTGTTACTTTGCTTGCTTGGTCACCATGTCTCAAGACAACACTAAGTTGTGTGACTTCTAAAATACTAATAAAAACTACTCCCTCCATCCCAAAATAACTGGCTCAAAAATGACTCAATTTTGTACTAACTTTAGTACAAAGTTGAGTCACTTATTTTGGACGGAGGGAGTATTTTATTAGTATTCCTATACCACCCGCCACTACTGCAGATTCTTATGATATTACTGCTCAATTGCTAAATCTTGTGATGAAAGAAGAATTTGCGGGAAGTCCTAATGAGGATCCCGCTGCTCATCTCAACACCATTGTTGAGTTATTGATATGCAAAATCAAAAGGATATGGATAATGATGTGGTTAAATTAAAATTATTTCCTTTTTCACTATGAGATAAAGCTAAATCTTGGTTTTCATCCTTACCATGCAATAGTATTGGAACATGGGATAAATCTAAATATACTTAGATATCAAATTGTGTATTTTAAGCACCTTGACCAAGAACATGTTGCACAATCTTGGGAGATCACAAAATTGATGATTAAAAATTGCCCTACTCATGGTTTTAACTTATGAATGATTATCCGAAATTTCTATGCTGGACTAAACTTTGTATCTAGAAATCTTCTAGATTTTGTTGTAGGTGGAACTTTCATGGAGGTGACATTAGGATAGGCCACCAAACTTCTAGACAACATCATGACAAACTATTCTCAATGGCATACCGATAGAGCTCCAACTCGTAAGAAGATAAATTATGTTGAGGGAATCACTACTTTGAGTGAGAAAGTGGATGCTCTTTTGAATATGGTTGCTAGTAAAAATACTCACGTTAATCCCAATGTTATGCCTTTATCTACTTTGATTGAGCAAAATGATAATGCTATTAATGTGAACTTTATCTCGCGAAACAATTTCAACAATTATGTTTATAGAGGAAATTTCAACACGAGACCATACCCCGTAATTCCTCTAACAATTATGACAATTCTTATGGAAATTCTTATACAAATAATAATAGGTTATCCTCTCATATTTATAACACCATTAATTAATTCATTAGTTCTCAAAATATTTTTAATACTGTGGTAGAAGAAAAGTTGCATAAAGTTGATGATATGGCTAGGAACATGGATAGAATTGCTCTTGTTGTGGAAGCTAAACAAATTCCACAAAATCATGATATCAATGAGTCCATTAAATCCATCCAAGTATCTATCAATGAAAGTCAGGAGAGGACCGCAAGGTTGAGATCTAAACAAGAATTCCTAGAAAAGGCTCTTCCACTCGGTTTTTACCATAATCATGATCAAGATCTTAAAATAATTGGTACTTCTCGTATTAAATATTTGTTTACTAATAGATTTTAGTAAGAAGGCGTCCCGTTTTCTTGGAGGGTGATGATTCTGATGATAAAATTGAAAAAAGTGGGTTTGGAGAGGTCAAAACTTTAAATAGTGATGTGCCCACTATCTTGGATTACAAGGACTTTAATTATGAGATTTTTTTTAGTAGAGTGTATTTCCTTGCTGCAATCCACTATTAGCTCACCCGATAATTATGAAAAAATAAAGCTTTTACTAAACATATAGTAGAAGCAATGATGAAAGCATATGATGAGAAACTTGAGCTAGAAGTCTCTATTTCTAGAAAGTTGCATGATGAGTTGGAACACATCATGAATGCAATGCTTTGTGTGACCTTGGTGGTAGCGTTTCGACTATACCTCAATCTCTATGTGATGAGCTTAGTCTCATCGATATACATGAGTGTTCCATTAACTTGCATTTTGCACATTCTACTATCAACAAAACTTTGGGAAGATTCAATGATGTTCTTATACTTTCTAATATAAATTATGTTCATATAGATTTCATAGTTCTTGATATTGAATGCAACCCATCTTGTCTAGTAATACTTGGGAGACCTTTTCTACGAACTATAAGTGCAATTATAGTTCGTAGAAAAGGTCTCCCAAGTATTATTGGACAAGATGGGTTGATTTCAATATCAAGAACTATGAAATCTATAGGAACATAATTTCTATTAGCAAGTATAACACCATCATTAAATCTTCCCAAAGTTTTAATGTTAGTAGAATGTGCAAAATGCATGTTAAGGTAACACTCGTCTATATCGATGAGACTAAGCACATCACATAGAGATTTAGGTATATTGGAAACGCTAGCACCAAGGTCACACAAAGCATTGCATTGGATTACTAGGAAATGAGTTCACAAAATGGCAAGTTAAACACACTTCGAGACTTAGTGGAATATCAGTTTTGGCAGTGCAGTTTTATCATGAAGCCATCTTGGCAGCAAGGAAAGCATGTGCTACAGGTTATATAATGGCACGAAAATTCACAACATGGTAGTAAGTATGATGCACTTCATTTCATTCCACACTAGCAAGTTCTAAATATGCACACTTTCCTAGCTAGCATCAACACAACATGGCATGTTGAAATATTTAGATTCTCAAACTTGGAAATATTTGACCCTACCAAGGAGCAACATCAACATAACATGTTCACATGAATAAAACTACAACTAAGCATGACATACATGGCATGGGAAACCTACTAACAGCAACTAGTCATAGCCTACTACAAATCACTCCATTTTGCACAATCAAAAGAGGCATAGTTAGCTTAATACAGACTCCGCAAAATGGAACTTACCATTAATAGATTTCAGTTTTTTAAACAAGATAGCACATTGGGAGCAAAAAATGAGCATGTTAGTGATAACCTACATGGCAACCAAAGGCATGACATCAAACTAGACATATCCCAGAGCAATTCTCGCGAAGAAACCACATGCAAAAGGCCTACAATTTGTTTACAATCACCCACGAGATTTTGAAAAAAATAATAGATTTACTTACTACGACGACATTCACCATTGCAACTCGGTTTATAGCATTCAGATGAATCCTAATATGCATGCAAATGCTTCCATGTTGTAGTGCACAAAACATAGAACAACTTTCATATATCATACACTTAGATCCGTGTGGCACCCCGACTCAGAGGAAACCGGAACGCGCCGTATTCCAGCCCAAGGACAATTCTTCTGGAATACAGAACCATTAGCACAGAACAAATTGGCTTTTATGAAAAATATTACAAGGGTTCTGAGATTACATCGCCTTGGCGATACTACACCTGACTACGGTAAATCCTACACTAACAGCGGAACAACGTAGGATGTGATGAACTCCACTCCACAGGGACTCTGGCTGGAACGCGCATCCTAGCTCGCAACTCGGAATCCTCGATAAGCAAGCAATCATGGCATGACTTGCAAACTGGCATGACAAGCCAGGTGAGTACTTTGAATGTACTCGCAAGCTCACAACAAACATCGGCATTAAGGCAAGACAACATCATAGCAATCAAGATTAAGTAAAGATTTGTTATTACTAAAGGGCTAGTTGAAAAATAACTATACCAGGCTACTCTCACCGTACTCTGGTGATACCAACTCTTGTGATCTTACCAAGAACCTTTAATGAATATCCTCAAGACGGATACCAAGACTTGTCACCGGCCTGATGCCCAACTGTTACCATACTCAGACGAGTTCTTCCATCATTACTATCATAGTTACGGTTGACCACCTACTGAGGTTTGGTCGGGCTGTCTAATACCATGGAAACGGCTATTCGAATAGGTTTGACACTCTGCAGAGGTTGCACACTTTACCCACATCATGGAGCACTGGCCTCGTGTTCCCATTCGGGTGGACCAGCATCGCTCCAACGAAACTTGTCTGACTCGTGACTCTTTCATCGTACCACCAGCATTCATCCTCCCCCGGAGTCCTGCCCTGGGTGGCCCTGTGTCCTCCTGACACCTGCCACCATCGTGGCCAAACTAAACTGTCCCAAACGGGGACGTGCGCACAAAACAACTCAACTGGCTCACAGGGTTATCACCGCCTACCGGGCCAAGGTAGCACGCGTGCATAACCCTCCCTCTTTGGAGGTACCGGTGAAAGAGCACGCAATCAGACCAAGTCAAGGCCGTCCCATATCGACAAATGTGGTTGCACTGATGAGCCCGGACAGGTGACTCTAGATCAACCACTAAGCTATCTTATCTCCGAATAATATCTCTGTTATAGATGACACTCCGATGTCACAGTAATCCAATGACCGATAAGCTCAACCACTACTATTGATCCACATCCATAAACTGTCGGTTGAAACCCAAAGTAATCATAGACAGTAATCTCAACATCAGGGCATCGACTAGTGTGTAAGACACTAGTCACCGACAATCCTGTACTCAACACGGTAGTCATCTATTCACACAGTGCATACTCACATCCGAGATTATAAACAGATGCATTTGTGATTAAAAAGGTTAATTAAACTATGACATTGTAATGCAATGAAGCAAATGAGAGTTGTGGCTTGCCTAGGATGAGGGATCCACCGGAAAGAAGTGCGAGGAGCTCAGGGAAGGAATCGCCGGAAACAGTCTCTCTCGGAGGAGGGCCTGTCTACGGCAAGGGCAACATGGTCATTTACACTGTGTGATCACAGAGTGGAAATGATACCATCTTGATGGGCTCGACGAGACGAAGACGTGGGTTTGGAATCACCAGAATCGGAGCTACGGATAAAAAGATATGAATGCTTTTCTTCTAGTGACTAATCTGCAATAAAAATATCTCCAATCGGGTCCCTGGGAGCACAACTGCTGGCGCCTTTGAAGGAATACGTTTCCTAGAGGGGAAAACGTATTTCAGCGTCGGGCGCTTCCACTTAAACGACGTGGCAAGGCGAGGGCCGGCCTGTGGGTCACCGACGCCTGGGGCCCACGTTGACCCTACCCCCTATCTCTCTCCTCCTCGTCTCGCCTTCTTCCTCCCGACAGAAGGAGCAGGGTAGGCCGGGCAGGGCGCGGCCGGCGAGGGCCACGGTGGCTCCGGCCATCTCCGGCCAAGGAGAGACCACCGGCGGCCTCGGGAGACCACGTCACACCCGTCTGAACACTAGATGGGCGCCAGAGAGGCTTGGAGTAGCGACGCTGTGCGGAGGCACAGAGCGGCGGTCGCGGTTGACCCGCGGGGGTGCGGCCATAGGGCACTCCGGTGATGGGGCGAGAGGTGGGGAGGATCGCTGGGGCTTGGGGATTCCTCTAGGCACCGAAGACGGAGAGGAGAAGCCCGACATCAGGCGAATTTGAGAGGGGCTCGGCGGCGGCCATGGCGGCAATGTGGGGCGAGGAAAGCTCCGGGAGCTCATTAGACTGGTTGGGGAGGCTGCTGGGGTGAAGGAGAGGGGATCGAGGGGTCGAGGCACCCTGGGGCTGCTTAAATAGCTGCGGTGACAGAAGCAGATAAGGACGGTCGCCGTGGCGAGCTTAGCCGCGCAGTGGAGCTCCAGGGCGACGTGGCTCGCCGCTAGCGGCGTCCGGGACGGGCTAGGGAAGACGAGAGAGCTCGGGAAGGCTTTGGGAGAGCTTGAGGGAGGAAAAGAACATGAATGCCACTTGTGGAACAGGACGAAGCTCGTCACGGCGCGGCGAGGCAGAAATCACAGGGGGAGAGGGCTCCAGGAGGAAGGGGACGACGAGGGGAAACTGCTGGACATGACTAGAGATTGAGGGAGAGAAGAAACCGACGAGGCCAAGGGCTCCATTGCAAGGACCACGGTTATTGCATGCCGGCTGCATGGTCACCACATGAACTGGTGCACATGGTGCACCCAAGCACGCAGCACCATGTCTAGAAGATAGCCCTCCTAAAGAGGGGTCCAACTGAGGTGATAGATCACCATAAGACACCAAGAGTTGATGGGAAACTTCACTGGAAGTTTCCTATAGCAGACTTGGTCCTATTACTGTGATCAACAGAGAAGATATAAGGGCAAAGCATCATGTCTGGGAGGTTTGGGGTAGGAAGTACTACCATCCTGTGAAATTTGAGGAGCACAGGATCAATATTTGATAGGGTTGCTTTATAACTGACTAATCTGGTCCAGAACAAGGATTTCGATGTGGCACTCACATACTAGCTTGGATGAAGCTGAAACTTGGAGGAGATGAATTATTTAGGGTAATGAAGATGTTGTATAAATTTCATATCATCTAGATAAACCAAAGTGATACTCCCTTCACACAACATCCTGCTGGACAGAATCCTAGGAGAATTACTGGGAATGATTGGCTAAATAAAATAAACTCAAAATTGGTTGATAGAGGTTTTATAGGTAGGAGAATGTCCTCGTAAAAATTCAGAATTTATGGAGCAACATAAAATATAGTTGCTTCACAATCCAAAATAATGACCAAAGACAACAAATTGATGCTATGGTCACATTCTTGAAGGAGTAATGCTCAAATTTGGTGGAGAGGCATTATTTGAGCATATTGAGATTATGGCAAAGTTTTAACTCATTTGAACACTCCTAGCTAGCACTTTCTTCACAAACCTTCCTCTGGATCAGAAACTTTGGAAATTTGCCAAGAAATATTTACGAGATAAATTGAGTTGAATTTTGGCATGAGGCAATGATATGGATAGGAAAGAGTGGCCAGAAATTTTGAGATTAATCAAGCAAATATAAAGGGTACTTCCTTCACAACTTGACAGATAGGGCAAATATAAATGGCTCCGAGTGCAGCCAGAACACGCGTCGTCACAACCATGGTCTCGGACCCGGGAGGCGAACTCCTAGCTGGCTCACTCGGCGCATCAGGTTGGCGGGCTCCTGCGGGGCGGCAATCTCGGCCCTTGGGGCCCCGTCTCCCTCCTTCAACACTGACACGCTCGAGCCGTCTTCCCCGTCACTCGGTTTCTCTGTCCTTGGCGGAGAGCCCTCGGCCTCGGGCGCGACCTTCGGCGGGTCCGTCGTAGTACCCGACTAGGCTTTGGCACTTCGGGCGCCACCTTGGGCCCCTCCGACGCCTTGTCGAGCCCCAGCACGTGCTCTTTCACGGCATCCGTGACGCTCACATCCACACGCGTTGGCTCGACGATCTGCATATCCTCTTCCTGCTGCTGCGCGGGGTCGTGCTTCTTTTTGGAGCACCTTCTTTGGGCGGTGATAGCCCTAGGCCGGAGTCGTCCGCCTTCTTCCCCGTGGGATCCGACCCGCTGCCACCTTCCGGTCGCCTCCTCCCATGGACGGTAATCCTGATTACGCAGCACCTCCTGAGCCTCATCCACCTCGGCCCACGCAGCCTGCTCCTTATCAAAGCCCCTTCGCCATTCGTCCTCACTGTCCAGATGGGTTTCTTCAGGGCGACGGCGGCTCTGCACCCTGTCTCCCAATAAGCGAGGAAAGCTCGCAAAGAAAAAGGCCAAGCAAAGGAAACAAGATGCTCGGATTGTCTTACTCGATGCTGACGGGAATCAGCCCCTGGAAGGCCCCACCAGGGCGAGCTGCTCCTTCTTCGTGCCGCCCCGCGACCTCTAGCTGGAGGCCCACCAGACGGGCGTTTGGGAAGCGTGCAAGCGGCAACTTGCTACTTGCCCTTCTTCCTCGCCCCCTCGTTGTCTCCGACTAGGTCAGGGGCAGCTCAGCGTAGTCGTCTCCTTGGCATGCTGGAGACGTCATCCGGCTTATCTGGACCGTCCACAGCGGCTGCACCACGCAACTTGGGTGACTCCATGTCGTCATCAGTCCAATCAAGCAGCTCGGACTTGGGAAATGCATCGGCCGGCTCGGAGTCATCCGACAGTGTTGCATCATCGCCGGACTCTGGCTCCCTTATAACCCACAAGTATAGGGGATCGCAGCAGGTTTCAAGGGTAGAGTATTCAACCCAAATTTGTTGATTCTACACAAGGGGAAGCCAAAGAATATTCTCGTGTATTAGCAGTTGAGTTGTCAATTCAACCACACCTGAAAGACTTAGTATCTGCAGCAAAGTTTCAGTAGCAAAGTAGTGTGATAGCAACAGTAGCAACGGTAACAGTAGCAGCAGTGACAGCAGTAGCGACAGAGTAACAGTAGCAGAAGTGACAGCAGTAGTGGCAAAGTAACGTAGCAAGGACTAGTAGTAAAAGACTCGTAGGCATTGGATCGGTGATGGATGATTATGCCGAATCGTATTCATCATGTGACAGTAATAACATGGAGAGATATGTAACTAGCTCCAGTTCGTCAATGTAATGTAGGCATGTATTCCATATGTAGTCATACGTGCTTAGGGAAAAGAACTTGCATGACATCTATTGTCCATCCCTCCCATGGCAGCGGGGTCCTAATGGAAACTTTGGGATATTAAGGTTCTCCTTTTAATAGAGAACCGGACCAACGCATTAACACATAGTGAATACATGAACTCCTCATACTATGGTCATCTCCGGGAGTGGTTCCGGCTATTCTCACTCCAGGGTTGCCGGGTCATAACACATAGTAGGTGACTACATCTTGCAAGATAGGATCAAGAACACACATATATTGGCGACAACATAATAGGTTCAGATCTGAAATCATGGCACTCGGGCCCTAGTGACAAGCATTAAGCATGGCAAAGTAGTAGCAACATCAATCTCAGAACATAGTGGATACTAGGGATCAATCCCCGTCAAAACTAACTCGATTACATGATAGATCTCATCCAACCCATCACCGTCCAGCAAGCCTACGATGAGATTACTCACGAACGGTGAAGAGCATCATGGAATTGGCGATGAAGGAAGGTTGGTGACGACGATGGCGACGATCTCCCCTCTCCGGAGCCCAGAACGGACTCCAGATCTTCCGTCAAGAGGAAGAACAGGCGGTGGCGGCGCCTTCGTATCGTAAAACACGATGAACTCTTCTCCTTGATTTTTTTCCGGACGAAAGGGACTAAATAGAGCTGGGATTGGAGGCGGTGGAGCAACGTGGGCCCCACAAGCCTGCTAGGCACGCTTGGTGGGCTTGTGGGCTCCACGCTCCACCCCTCCGGCTGGTTCTTGCGCCAGTATTTTTATATATTCCACAAAAAATCCCCATAAATTTCCATGTCATTCCGAGAACTTCTATTTCTGCGCAAAAACAAGACCCTGGCAATTCTCCTGAAAACAGCGTTAGTCCGGGTTAGTTCCATTCAAATCATGCAAATTAGAGTCCAAAACAAGGGCAAAAGAGTTTGGAAAAATACATATGACGGAGACGTATGAACTCCCCCAAGCTTAGAACCTTGCTTGTCCTCAAGCAATGCAGTTGACAAACTGAAAGAGACAAAATAAAAACTTTTACGAACTCTGTTTGATCTTGTTGTTGCAACTATGCCTAACTCATATCCAGAATTTCAGCAAGATCACGAGCAAACCACATAAGCAATGACATCTAGGTCTCATGGCAAACTCATATCAATGGCATAATCAACTAGCGAGCAATAATAATAAGTTTCAAACATCAACACTTCAATCAAAACATTCATGAAGCAGCGTGAACAGATGGTATCTCGCTAGCTCTTTCTCAGACCGCAAAACATAAATGCAGAGCACCTTCAAAGACCAAGGGCTGACTAAACATTGTAATTCATGGCAAAGAAGATCCAGTCACAGTCATACTCAACATTAGTCAAAAGCAAAGCATAAAAATGACAGAGGTGCTCTCTAATTGGTGCTTTTATAAGAAGAGGATGACTCAACAGAAACATAAATAGACATGCCCTTCACAGAGGGAAGCATTGATTTGCAAAGGTGCCAGAGCTCAAGCTTTTAAGACATAGATAATAATTTTTGGTGGCATGCTTTCATTGTCAATGCAATGACCAAGAGTTTTCACCATCTTCCATGCTACACATACTATAGGCGGTTCCCAAACAGAAAAGTAAAGTTTTGACTCCCCAACCACCGATCAATCACACTCCACGACTAGCCGAATACTCGGGTGTCGTCCATACCAACATCAATCTAGGGGGAGTTTTGTTTGCAATTATCTTTTCGATTTGAGCATGGAACTCGGCATTCCAATTACCGGCCCCTTTCTCGTGAGTGATAGTGAATAAACACATATCGAGGATAACACGCCTAGCACGGAAGATACTGATAGCCCCCTCTCACCACATGAGCGGTTCGGGCATGCAAAACAGATTATTTCTTGAAGGTTTAGAGACTGGCACATGCAAATTTACTTGGAACCGCAGGTAGGTACTGCATATAGGTAGGTATGGTGGACTCATATGGAACAACTTTGGGTTTATGGAAGTGGATGCACAAGTAGTATTCCCGCTTAGTACAAGTGAAGGCTAGCAAAAGACTGGGAAGCGACCAACTAGAGAGCGACAACAGTCATCAAAATGCACTGAGATTAACCAACATTGAGTGCAAGCATGAGTAGGACCTAAATCACAATGAACATGAATATCATAGAGGCTATGTTGATTTTGTTTCAACTACATGCGTGAACATGTGCCAAGTCAAGCCACTTGAATCATTGAAAGGAGGATACCATCCTATCATACTACATCATAATCATCTCAAAATTCATGCTGGCATCCAAGACAAACCATTATAAGCTCCTAGCTAATTAAGCATGGCGTCAGAAACTATGATCTCTAAGTTGTCATTACAAACATGTTTCTCTCACAACAAAGATGAGTTGGGAATGATGAGCTAGTCATATTTACAAAAACAAAATAGACCGAGTTCATACCAGCTTTTCCAGGCTCAGACACTTCATCATATATCGTCATTATTGCCTTTCACTTGCACGATAGAATGATGTGAACAATGATAAGAGTGCTCGTGCATTGGACTAAGCTCGAATCTGCAAGCAAACACAAAGGAGAAGACAAAGTAATATGGCTCTTTGATAGATAAACAGACATGCATGCGAGACCCACAAAACATTGTAACCATGGTCTTCTACCTTGACCCAAATAAAAGAAAACTATTTACATGGGAAAGCTCCCAACAAGAAAAAGAAGAACAAGAAATCTTTTGGGTTTCCTCAAACTAGACAAACAAACGAGAAGAAAACGAGAAAAAGAAATAAACTAGCATGGATGATAAAGTGGAAAAGTGTGAACACCCAATATCATAGTGAAACTGTGAGCAAGAATATAAAGTCGGTGAGAAACACGTACTCCCCCAAGCTTAGGCTTTTGGCCTAAGTTGGTCTACTCCCATGGATGGTCCGGGCGATACCCAAAATCATAATGGGGGTTGTACGGGAGCGCGACAGCCACTGCCTGAATAGCTGCCTCATGGAGGCGAGCAGCCTTTGCCTCCCTCTCATACTCCTCTGCCTCTCCTCTGGTTATGTAATATCTCTGTTTTACCTCAAAGTCAAAGAAGGCAGGAGCAGGAAGGGTAATATGGAAAACACGCTGTCGGTTAAATATTAACCGGTATAGGAGGACTCATTATCCCTCTCAAGGAACTGATAGCGTGTCATAGCGGCGCGATCAAGGAAAGTTGTATGGAGTGGGGGATCTCCTTCGCAGATGGGTACTCCAAGAAAATTTGCTATGCGAGTGGCATAGATCCCACCAAAGAAATCCCCTTCATTAGCATTACTATTCAGCCTCCTTGCTATTATAGCTCCAATGTTGAAACTTCTATCACCCGTTACTGTGCTCTTAATAATACTAAGGTCGGGTGCGCAGAGGTGACAATGCTCAATCTTGTCGTTAATGCATCTACCTATGAAGAGGGCAAAGTAATGCAAGGCAGGAAAATGAATGCTCCCCATGGTAGCCTATGTAACATCTCTAGTTTCTCCGACAGTTATACTATAGATAAAATCTCTAACCGAAGACTTAGGAGGATCATTGAGACTACCCCAACCAGGTATCTTGCAAATTCTATCGAAATCCTCTAAATCCATGGTATACGATTTGTCATAGAGATCAAACTGTACAAATGTATCACGACCAGCTGAAAATTTGAATCTACGAACAAAAGAGGCAGTGAGAGTAACATACTGTTCACATTTATCAGAGATGAATTCTTCGAGTCCGACGTTGTGAACAAGTGTATCAAACTCGTCTTTGAAACCTGCCTCAATCGTGAATTCATCTGAAGGCCATTCACATGGTTGTACCTGTGTGTTCCTCTGTTGGTAAGGATCGGGCTCCCGAATCGTGAGACGGGGACCCTTCTTGCTTGAGGAACCACCATGATAGTTTCTCCTGAACATCTTCCTTTTCGGAACTTTCCAGTGACTCAAAGAAAAAGTGGACAAGCCTCAACTAAACTCATAGCAACTACTCCCACAAGTGTCTAGAGGCCATATCACACATCAAAACTAGTTGTGACCAGCTAAAATTAGCATGCAAAGCTCAAGAACAGGGTCACCAAGGCAGCAAAAATACGCGACGAATAAGGCACTAGAGCAAAAACTAATTGGATCAATGGAGGAGTCACATACCAAGGAGCAATTTCCCCAAAACAGTTTGGTGAATGGGGCTTTGCACAAGGAGATCGAAAATCGCAGCAAGAAGAGCAAGAACACGGGTTTGAGCTGCGAAACGATTTTTTCTGGAGGTAGGAGAAGCAGATGGGAGCTAGAATAAGTGGAGGGGGCACACGTGGGCCCCACAAGCCTGGTAGGCGTTGCCAGGGGGCGCCCTGCGCCTCCAGGGCTTGTGGCCCACTGGTGCAGCCCCCTGACTAGCTCTTCATCTCAGAATTTTTCAAAAATTCCAGAAAAAATCATACTTGCTTTTCACGGCATTCAAAGAACTTTTATTTTCGGGGTACTTTTCTACGGGACGCTGAAAGCAGAAAAGAGGAGACACTAAAGCTAAATCTATCATTTTTCTTCTAAGAAATCGAGGGTGAAAGCTTGGAACAGAGGTTTGTGACTCCTCGAGTCATCCATCTCATGGTCATCGAAAAAAATCCGTCAATGAGGTTGGTCAAGTCTCCTTGACAAACTTTTTCGAATCGCAAAAGGAAATGGAGAATTTTCGAATAGTCACTAGGTTACCTCAATGGGGATGTGCATATCCCCAACAAGCAAATCATACTTCATCTTGACAGTAGGTATAGGGCATTCAAAGCTCCCAATAAGAATTGGTGAAGTTTTTTCGATAGCATTGATGCAATGTACTCAGTATTGTTTCTTAGGAAAGTGCATTTTATGCTTATTACCGTTAACATGGAAAGTGACATTGCCTTTGTTGCAATCAATAACAGCCCCTGCGGTGTTTAAAAAGGGTCTTCCAAGGATGACCGCCATGGCATCGTCCTCGGGAATATCCAGAATAACAAAGTCTGTTAAGATAGTAACGTTAGCAACCACAACAGGAACATCCTCGCAAATGCCGATAGGGAAAGCAGTTGATTTCTCGGCCATTTGCATAGAGATTTCAGTGGGTGTCAACTTATCAACTTCAAGTCTACGATAAATAGAGAGAGAGGCATGACACTAACACCAGCTCCAAGGTCGCATAAAGCAGTTCTAACGTAGTTTCCTTTAATGGAGCAAGGTATAGTGGGAACTCCGGGATCACCAAGTTTCTTAGGAGTTCCACCCTTGAAGGTATAGTTAGCAAGCATGGTGGAAATATCAACCTCAGGTATCCTCCTCTTATTAGTCACAATATCCTTCATGTACTTAGCATACGGAGACATTTCGAGCATATCTGTCAAACGCATTTGCAGAAAGACAGGTCTAATCATTTCAACAAATCGCTCAAAATCCTCATCATCCTTTTTCTTGCATGGGTTTCTGAACCCATGGTTCCCTTTCTTTACCATGCTTCCTAGCATTGAAGTCGTTCTTATCGTATCTCCTATTCTTAGGCTGTGGGTTATCAAGATCAACAGGTTCAATCTCCACATCCTTATCGTTGCTAGGTTGAGCATCATCATGAACATCACTATCGATATTATCATTAGGTTTATGTTCATCGCCAGATTGTGTTTCAGCATCAGAAACAGAGACATCGTTTGGATTCTCGGGTGTAGACGCAATAGGGTTGCTAGCGTGCAAATTCCTATCATATTTCTTCTTCTTTCTAGGATGACTAGGTGCATCAGTGCTAACTCCTTGAGAATCTTGTTCAATTCTCTTAGGATGGCCCTCGGGATACAAAGGTTCTTGAGGCATTCTACCGCCTCTAGTGACGACTCTGACAGAATTGTCATTCAACTCATTAAGAAAGTCATTTTGAGCCTTAAGTACTTGTTCTACCCGAGTAGTAACCATAGAGGCATGTTTACTCAAGAGCTTAAGATCATTGACATTTCTGTCCACACAAGCACTTAGATGACTAAGCATGCGAGCATTCTATTCCAATTGTCTGCTAACATGATCATTGAAACTTTGTTGTTTGGCAACAAAGTTATCAAATTCATCCAGGCATAAGCTAGCAGGTTTATCAAAAGGAATATCACTCTCATTGATTCTACGAAGAGAATTTACCTCTACCACCTATGTCGGGTTATCGAGACAATGGATCTCTTCGATAGGTGGTAGATTTTTGACATCTTCAGATTTAATGCCTTTCTCTCGCATAGATTTCTCAGCTTCTTGCATATCTTCAGGACTGAGGAATAGAATACCTCTTTTCTTCGGAGTTGGCTTCGGAGGTGGTTCGGGAATAGTCCAAGCATTCTCATTGCACAAGATATTATTCAATAGGATCTCAGCTTGTTCTACGGTTCGTTCCCTAAAAACACAACCGGCACAACTATCTAGGTGGTCTCTAGAAGCACTGGTTAGTCCATTGTAGAAGATATCAAGGATTTCATTCTTCTCAAGAGGGTGATCGGGCAAAGCATTCGGTAGCTGGACAAGCCTCCCCCAAGCTTGTGGGAGACTCTCTTCTTCGACTTGCGCGAAGTTGTATATTTCATGCAAGGCAGCTTGCTTCTTATGGGCAGAGAAATATTTCTCAAAGAAGTAGTAGATCATATCCTCGGGACTACGCACACAACCAGGAGCAAGAGAAGTGAACCAAGTCTTAGCATCATCCTTTAGTGAGAAAGGAAACAACTTGAGGATATAGTAGTGGCGGATCTTTTCCTCACTCATGAATAGGGTGGCTATATCGTGCAGTTTGGTAAGATGAGCTACAACCGTTTAAGACTCATAACCGTGAAAAGGATCAGATTCGACCAGAGTGATTAACTCAGGGTCGACAGAGAATTCATAATCCTTATCGGTCACAAAGATAGGCGAAGTAGCAAACTTCGGGTCGTATTTCATCCCAGCATTCAAAGATTTTTCTTTCCACTTGCGCAGTAACTTCTCAACAACATAGCTATCCTTACACGCAAGAAAGTCCTCAGCTATCTCTCCCTCCATAACATAACCCTCAGGCATATCAGGCAATTCATATCTAGGAGAGCTAGTTCTAACATGCAAAATAGCAGGTTCTACTACAATAATCTCAGCAGTTTCAGAAGTATCATCACATCTAGCAGCAACTCTAGCAATTTGTGCATTAAGGAATGCACCTACTAGCAAAGCAGTATCAAGCATAGCATCATCACAAGTATCCTGGACAGGAGAAGTAGCATCATCAAGCACAGGCGACACATCAAAATTTCTGGCAGGAGGTGGTGTCGCAAACTTACTCATAACTGAAGGTGAATCAAGTGTAGAGCTAGATGGAAGTTCCTTACCTGTCCTCGTAGTTAAGGGCAAGACTTTAGTTCTTGGATCTTTCAGATTCCTCATAGTGATTAGCAGACGTAAATCCAAAGTGACTCGGAGAATATAGCTATGCTTCCCCGGCAACGGCGCCAGAAAAAGGTCTTGATAACCCACAAGTATAGGGGATCGCAATAGTTTTCAAGGGTAGAGTATTCAACCCAAATTTGTTGATTCGACACAAGGGGAAGCCAAGGAATATTCTCGAGTATTAGCAGTTGAGTTGTCAATTAAACCACACCTGAAAGACTTAGTATTTGTAGCAAAGTTTCAGTAGCAGAGTAGTGTGATAGCAACAGTAGCAACGGTAACAGTAGAAGCAGTGACAGCAGTAGCGACAGAGTAACAGTAGCAGCAGTGACAGCAGTAGTGGCAAAGTAACATAAAAGGACCAATAGTTAAAGACTCGTAGGCATTGGATCGGTGATGGATGATTATGCCGGATGGTATTCATCATGTGACAGTTCTAACACGGAGAGATATGTGACTAGCTCCATTTCGTCAATGTAATGTAGGCATGTAGTCCATATGTAGTCATACGTGCTTAGGGAAAAGAAGTTGCATGACATCTATTGTCCATCCCTCCCGTGGCAGCGGGGTCCTAATGGAAACTACGGGATATTAAGGTTCTCCTTTTAATAGAGAACCAGACCAACGCATTAAAACTTAGTGAATACATGAACTCCTCATACTATGGTCATATCCGGGAGTGGTTCCGGCTATTGTCACTCCAGGGTAGCTGGGTCATAACACATAGTAGGTGACTACAACTTGCAAGATAGGATCAAGAACACACATATATTGGCGACAACATAATAGGTTCAGATCTGAAATCATCGCACTCGGGCCCTAGTGACAAGCATTAAGCATGGCAAAGTAGTAGCAACAACAATCTCAGAACATAGTGGATACTAGGGATCAATCTCCGTCAAAACTAACTCGATTACATGATAGATCTCATCCAACCCATCACCATCCAGCAAGCCTCCGATGAGATTACTCACGAACGGTGAAGAGCATATGGAATTGGCGATGAAGGAAGGTTAGTGATGACGATGGCGACGACCTCCCCTCTCTGGAGCCCAGAACGGACTCCAGATCTGCCCTCCAGAGGAAGAACACGCGGTGCCGGCGCCTCCGTATCGTAAAACGCGATGAGCTCTTCTCCTTGATTTTTTTCCGGACGAAAGGGACTAAATAGAGCTGGGATTGGAGGCGGTGGAGCAACGTGGACCCCACAAGACTGCTAGGCACGGCCAAGGGGGCCCGCGCTTGGTGGGCTTGTGGGCTCCATGCTCCACCCCTCCGGTTTATTCTTGCGCCAGTATTTTTATATATTCCACAAAAAATCCCCGTAAATTTCTAGGTCATTCCGAGAACTTTTATTTCTGCACAAAAACAACACCTTGGCAATTCTGCTGAAAACAGCGTTATTCCGGGTTAGTTCCATTCAAATCATGCAAATTAGAGTCCAAAACAAGGGCAAAAGAGTTTGGAAAAGTAGATACGACGGAGACATATCAGTCCCCGACACGAGCCGCCTCGTGTGGCTCTACCTCATCCACGTCTTCGATCTCTTCGGGATCTGACACGTCCACGTCATCCACCGGATGGCCATAAACCTGCAGCCGCTCAAACAACTGTCGGCGGAGCTGGCACCCAGCATAAGCAGCCGGAGTACGGCACAAACAATAAAACCAAAGACAACAAGGCCAGTGTGCGGCTTACCATCAGGACCGGATTCGCTTGGTTGTAAGGGGCCTTGCCCCACTCCAGGTCGCCGCCTTCGTCCATAGAGGCGGATGATATCAAGTTCACCAGCACCATCACGCTGGACACCCGCAGCACCTTGATTGAGAGCTGGCACGGGTCATGCCAGCCACCCATCTAACAGATAACGTGCGGCCGGCGTTGAGTGGAAGGATCCAGCGCGCCACCATGGCGGCGAGGAGATCCACGCCCGTAAGGCCATCCTTCACGAGGATTCCTAGCCGGGCATAGAGCAACTTCACCTCTGGAGTCGGATGTAGCAGGTCCATCTTGCAGTTCAGCTTCTCAATCGGCAACGCGTCAACGAATGGAGGCAGGTTGATGCGGTCGTCGGCCAGGTTGACTTTCTTCATTTAGAAGAACCCGCTCAGCCATTTCTTCACCGAGTCATGCAGAAGGAGCCCCGAAAAGCCGGATGCGGTCCCGTGGACGACGAGCGCCACGCCACAGGTGGTCATCCGCATGTTGCCGGCTGCGTCGGCCTTCATCATCGCCTGTTTGAAGTAGAAGGGCCGGCGCTAGAGGTCCAGGTGCAGCTCGATCCCCAGGACCTTGCAGAGGGTGACGTAGGAGGCCAACTGCAGCACGACATTGGTGGCGAGGTGGTGCGGCTGTAGGCCGAAGTGCGTCAAGAAGGTGGAGAACAAGTCGCTTGCCGGTAACCAGAATCCACGAGCGAAGTGCTCGGTGAACACCACCACCTCACTGGCTTGCGGGGCCGGAGAGTTCTCCACCCCTGGGACGCATGCGGAGACGAACTCTGCCGGCGACAGCTTGTGGCGGTGGACGAGGAACTCAATGTGGTCCTCATCAACGTCACTATCGTCCCAGGCACCTCGGATTGAGGCCGTGTCGGCGGCGGCTCGGGGCGCGATGCTGAAGGCGAGGAAAGGCGGTGATGTACGTCGGCCAGCAGCAGCTTGTGGTAGCAACGATCGCTCCGACAACGTCTCTCTCTCTCGCTTCAGGAGGGAGGGGCGCCAGAATGGCAGGGGACAGGGGCAAGGAGCGAATGGCTCGCTTGGCTCCCCTCCTACCCATTTAAACCCCGCGCACGGTAGTGGGGAAGGGGGTCCGTTGTGCACGATCCCCACCCCCTCTGCATCGCGCGGAAGGGTTATTGCGCTTCGGGGCGCCAACCATCGCCCCAAGCCCGCAGAGGATCCGCGCACGGGAGCCGAAGCAGCGGCCGAATGGGCCCCGCACTATGGACCAGTCACGTCACCCGCGTGGCTGTGAGGGCGCGGACCCCGACGCATTACGCCTGGCGTGACGCGGCATCCATGCATAAGCCGAGGCATCCTATGGGTGCGGGCCGGATGCATAATCGGCCACAGGCCCAAGGGCTTGCCGACACACTACCAACCCGGTGAGGTCCGCCAAGCACGCGGGCCTCCCCTGTTTCGGGGACTACTGACGGGGGGATAACCCCGGGGTTGGCACATCGAGCCTACTCCCTTACCTTCAGGCAAGGCTCTGGACCGATGATTTCCCACACGCCGACTCCTCTTGGTCGAATGCGGGGTCCATGATGGCTCCGGCTCCTCCTGGCCGGATGCGCGACCCGCGCCAGCTAGGAATCAACAGATCGCCAACTGGCTTGATGGCCACCCACCAGCCGGATGATGATCACCTATCGTATCAACACGATTGAAGCGACTGGTGCCCATGACTAAGGACAAGATGGCATCAACACTGGTACTGCAGAGTGGCGAGCTCGTGGCTATATTGGCTGCTGACTGGCGCCAGCTGCGACGGTCGCCCTCGCACGGTGCGGGCACGCCTCTACCCACTCCATTACCTTCCCCGGTGTGGCTACAGTAGACCCGGCCGTACCGCTTACCACGCCGGGTCTCGTGCCGATGACGGCCACAGTGCAGCATGTGTCGTGCAAGATGGACACGCTCCAATCCCATCGGCTAGCCGGCGGGCCCCAGCATCCGACGGGACCATGCAGCTGGTGGGCCCCACAGGCGACAAGACTATTCAGTCATGGGACCCCGTGGCCGACCTGAGAGGCTTCCAGCCAGGTCCCCCATGCGTACCTTATATCATTACTGTACACCGGGGGGTTCGCCTATAAAACCCCTTGGCCCTCCTCCATGAAGAGGGTCGGCAATTCCCATGCACGAACTCACATACATATACATGAGAGGTAGAACGCGAGCTAGCTGCTCCATCTTCCTCCTCCGTTGAAGAGCTCAAGGAGGAACTTGTAAACACTTTTGTTCATTAATCATACCGGCAGGACTAGGGGTGTTACCTCCCACGGAGAGCGTCGAACCTGGGTAGATCGTGTGTCTCACACTGCTTGTGCCAATCCCGTTACCAGAGCCCGCCGGTGTCCTTCGGCCCCAACCGCTCTCGATAAGCCACCCCATGGCATCTGTCCCGACAAAAGGACGACATGTTTGGTCTCAAATAGGTCAACGATAAAAACAGAGAGAGCCGGCAACTACGAACAGATGCAAGTTTTGAAAAAAAAATGATGGCAACAGAGTGGTGATGCAATGCAGCTGATGCAATTGATGCAACCATGAATGCGATATCCAAATAAATCACAAGACGATGGTGGAATAATAGGGGAATCTTGTGGAGCATCTATTTCGGGTTGTTACAACGCTCCTAGACTAACAAGAGATCTCGACCCGAGATCTAAGAATGAAGGGGGAAGAGGAGGAATAAAGGAAGTCATAAAACTTAGTTGCTTCTTTGACAAACGAGTAGTACCAACAAAACTTAGAGGTTGGAAAGAGATGAATAATGATATGATAAACGAGCAAGAACTCAAAAGATATTTTGGCAACACTTCAGTAAGAATAGAAGGAAAACTTGACAATATTGAAATAATTGAATAGATTTCACAACACTCGTGTTGAATGGACAAGCAAGGAAAGAAAATGATCTTGATACAACAAGATAATGGATCAGATAGTGCAACATCACAAAGCCTCCGGGACAAAGAATAGAAACTAGATCATTTGACGGAGTAGAAAAATAACAACTTCTACTACAATTGAATTTGATAAGCATCCTTACAAGAAGAATTGAATGGAGTTGTTGGAAAATCAACAACAAAAAGAACAAGCTTGATGTGGGCTTATGGAAACCTTTTCAAAACTATGAGGTAACAACCAGCCACTAACAACAACAAAGATTGCTTGGGAGTAACAAGAGATGAAAACTTCTTTCACCAATAGGATACAATGAGAACTTGGATCAATGATGATCCCCATGATAGCAACAATACGTAGGAAAAGCTTTAAGTAAAATCCAATCCAAGATAACTTCAATGAAGAAATCATGAGTTGAAAATATCTCATGATCAAAGAAGTTGGTGGGTTTAAATATCTCATTGTTGAAACAAATTCTCTCCGAGACTCCCCGTGAGTCAAGAATGCTTTAACACCACCTCAAAGGGAAATGGAGGAATAATTGCACTTAGAATGCAAGACAATGAATATTTGAGCCTCTCCAACAAGAATCTTGAAGAACACTTCGAGAATGAACGAAATCCTTGATGAACCACCATGAAGAACCTCCGTATACAACAGGATGATGAAAAGAAATGAAGGTTGAAAAGAATAAGATTACGACCCTGCAAAGACTTAGATGAAACTTCACGAAGAGATACTTGAGAGAAAGAAATTGGAACTCCAGAAAGAAAAGATGAAGCACTTGGGATAAAGAATTTGATATCCTGAGCAACTCTCGAAAAGAATTGAAATCACCTTGATGAAACAAGAATAAGAATTATGTTATGCTCATCCTTCATCAAGTTAAATTGATGACAAGCAACGGATTCGCATACTACTTATTCTTCTTGAAAAATATTAAAGAGATATAGATAGGGCACAAACTTGAACAAGTCTTCAACAAAGCACCGGTAAGAATTTGCAAATGAATGAGGATACCATTAATGAATGGATATACATGGGAATGGAGAGATTATGATTTGTCTAGCCGAAAAATTTAAACAAGGCACTAGAATAATTGAAATATGAATGAAGGGACAACAATTGAGAAGAATTTGAGAACAAAAGCTGAAAGCCGAGAACGAAGAAATCTTCTCAAATGATGGCCTTTTTGAAGGAAAACTGTAAGGGAAACCCCCCACAGCGAGTTTTTTTAAATAATAAGAACCCTAATTCGCGCCCGTGGGGACTTGAACCTTGGTGGCTCGGTTGTACATCCACTCCACTAGCCAAGTGAGCTAGGCTCACTTCTTGAAATGATGACCTTCGAAGGATCAAGAAATGAAAACAACTCTGAAATGCTCCTGATAGACATGGAAGGAGTTTCCCATGATAAAAAACAATTTGAGAGAAAGCACGAAGTTGAGATGACAATCTTCAAAGAATGGACAAAGAACTAAGAGAACCACTCCTTCGGTCTTCCAAGCTGAGAATGATGACGAGAACACCACCATGAATTGCTGAGACACTCCAGAACGATGAATAGGGAATGGTTGAGCCAACAAATAAAATTGATTTGAAGCGACCCTGAAGAAGGAATAGGACCAATGAAAATCAATCTTACACAATATTAGAAAAGAATTTGAGAAAACTTCGGGGAGAATAGAAAGTCCGGGTAGGATCCTAGGAATACCAGTGGTTTAGGGGCCCGCTCAAAAAGAAAACACCGTTGAAAAGATTCCTTAGAAAGAGATATTGCACCGGTACAATGAAGAACTTGATGAGATGAGAGCCTTGAAATAATTGAAAGGATTGAAAACAAGAAACTTCTGAGATATCTTAAACACTCCGGATGGAGTAGAGAGGGGTGAATGAACAAGGGAGGATTGAATAAGAATTTCCAACATATGAACTGTTTAAAGGATGAAAATAATATGATGAACACCAAAATCTTGAATTGAATCCATCAGAAAAGAAAACAAGAACAAAGAGATGATGAACTCGAACTACTCATAATCTTCATAACGAATCATTAGATACGATACACAAGAAAAGATAGCGGAAGCATAACAGAAAAGAAGGGCACTTGGATGAGAATTAATAGATGAAGAAAAAGGGCGGGAGGGAGGGAAAAACAAAGACAACTTGGGACAGATGAGACGAACTCCGGTAAGAAATGAGGGATTGAGCTTGCCAATATTGAAAAGGATTTAATTAACTTGAAGAGGAGCACACCGGTTGGAAAGAATTTCATGACAACTTGATTGTGCAGAAGGATTAGCATTCCTATGAAAATACAAGAACACCACTTAGAAAAGATATGAAATCACCACTTGACATCGAAGCAACTTGAATTGCCATATTCCAACAAAACAAAGGATGAGGCTTACGAAACAAGCCAAAAACAAATTCATGACAGAGATACCGTTTGATATTTTCGTGGTAAGGATCGAACAGGATTGATTGTACACTGGATTGTCATATTTAAAAGATGCTCGAACATGCTCCCTAGGCGTAGCAAACTACAAGGCTTGATGAAGCATATCTGACGACATATATCGAGACCATCCTCTGTAAGAAAGAGCGTGAATAAACAAATCCACTAGATGTCGAACCCCAACATCACATCATGCATCTGTTCGAAGATAGTCCTAGGTAACTACTTCAATTTCCTCCTAAGAATTCCCAAATTTTTTTGGTTATGCAATCGGGTCCACGGATACAAGTAGTAAAATCCATCACTCAACTCCTAGCAATAACACTACACGTATAGTGTATCACATCCATCAACACATAACCAGAGATCTCGGAAACTCATCTACCTCACACCCTCGTAATCACAATGATACCAATTATGGCAGTACATCTAGACGCTCTCTCGAGTACTAGGTGATGCCAAACTCCTCTTGCCACAAAGAGTATTGAAGCAATTTCAAACATCCTCCGTCCTAAGATACTAAGGAAACTGAACGATAACGAGTGTGGCAAGAATCCCCTGGAGCTATACTCCCCAGAAGAAATAAAGGCAGACAGGAGGCACCAAGTTAGAACTCCATCACATCGACATCATATAGATCCCAAAATACCAGCGTGATCCTAAAACAATTGAGTGAGAAGAGGAGTAGAATTAAAATTCCTACATCAAGATTCCTGACCACAACATAGAAGAAAAGAAAAAGGAATCCTACTATCAGATATATAACTAGACACAAAGTAGTTTTCGCTCAATTGGACTCGGCCAAGTTCGATCAATCAAGGGGGATCCTAGTTCAGTACTGTTCTGACACCAACTTGTAACACCCAAGATGCGATCATATCCTTATTTTGGCTCGTGGGCCTCGACAGAGATAGAAGTGCATCTCGTTGTTTTGCAAGAATGGATATCGTTACAAGTGCATGCACAAAAGAGATGAGTATATGGAGTTGTCTTACACTCCCCACAAGCGACAGCATGAACAACATAATACAATAATATATTCAATCACCATGAAGAATAGGAGGGTCCAACTACGTACGTAATGAAACCATAAAAGAACGACGTCCATCCTTGCTATCCCAGGCTGTTGGCCTAGAACCCATTCTAGATCGAAGAAGAAGAAGAAGAAGAAACTCCAAATAGAACAATCATCATGCTCGCGGTCAAAGTACCGCTTTACCTATACCTGCAACTGTTGTAGTAATCTGTGAGCCACATGGACTCAGCAATTTCATTTCCAAAGGTATCCAGACTAGCAAAGTTTAATGGGTGAGGTATGGTTAAGTGGTGAGGCTGCAACAAGAAACTAAGTATTTATTTCAGTGGCTAACTTACGAGTACGAGAAATAGAGGGGGGTTGATCTACACATAACGGTCATGGACTAATAATGATCTCGAAGTAATCTTGAACACCTACTTACATCAGACATAACCCCACCGTGTGCTCTCTCATATACAGAGCTCACAAGAAGAGACAGTCATGGTTACACACACAGTTGTCAAGTTTCAATAAATTTTACTTCAAGTTAACTATGACCGAGTGTTAAACAAAGTTTCCAAGTTGTCACAAAACCGAGGGCACGACTCTCAGAAAGATTTAACCCTGCATGGGTGCTCCAACTAGTCCATCACAAACTACCACAAGCTGCTGATAGACATGGAAGGAGTTTCCCATGATAAAAAACAATTTGAGAGAAAGCACGAAGTTGAGATGACAATCTTCAAAGAATGGACAAAGAACTAAGAGAACCACTCCTTCGGTCTTCCAAGCTGAGAATGATGACGAGAACACCACCATGAATTGCTGAGACACTCCAGAACGATGAATAGGGAATGGTTGAGCCAACAAATAAAATTGATTTGAAGCGACCCTGAAGAAGGAATAGGACCAATGAAAATCAATCTTACACAATATTAGAAAAGAATTTGAGAAAACTTCGGGGAGAATAGAAAGTCCGGGTAGGATCCTGGGAATACCAGTGGTTTAGGGGCCCGCTCAAAAAGAAAACACCGTTGAAAAGATTCCTTAGAAAGAGATATTGCACCGGTACAATGAAGAACTTGATGAGATGAGAGCCTTGAAATAATTGAAAGGATTGAAAACAAGAAACTTCTGAGATATCTTAAACACTCCGGATGGAGTAGAGAGGGGTGAATGAACAAGGGAGGATTGAATAAGAATTTCCAACATATGAACTGTTTAAAGGATGAAAAGAATATGATGAACACCAAAATCTTGAATTGAATCCATCAGAAAAGAAAACAAGAACAAAGAGATGATGAACTCGAACTACTCATAATCTTCATAACGAATCATTAGATACGATACACAAGAAAAGATAGCGGAAGCATAACAGAAAAGAAGGGCACTTGGATGAGAATTAATAGATGAAGAAAAAGGGCGGGAGGGAGGGAAAAACAAAGACAACTTGGGACAGATGAGACGAACTCCGGTAAGAAATGAGGGATTGAGCTTGCTAATATTGAAAAGGATTTAATTAACTTGAAGAGGAGCACACCGGTTGGAAAGAATTTCATGACAACTTGATTGTGCAGAAGGATTAGCATTCCTATGAAAATACAAGAACACCACTTAGAAAAGATATGAAATCACCACTTGACATCGAAGCAACTTGAATTGCCATATTCCAACAAAACAAAGGATGAGGCTTACGAAACAAGCCAAAAACAAATTCATGACAGAGATACCGTTTGATATTTTCGTGGTAAGGATCGAACAGGATTGATTGTACACTGGATTGTCATATTTAAAAGATGCTCGAACATGCTCCCTAGGCGTAGCAAACTACAAGGCTTGACGAAGCATATCTGACGACATATATCGAGACCATCCTCTGTAAGAAAGAGCGTGAATAAACAAATCCACTAGATGTCGAACCCCAACATCACATCATGCATCTGTTCGAAGATAGTCCTAGGTAACTACTTCAATTTCCTCCTAAGAATTCCCAAAAATTTTCGGTTATGCAATCGGGTCCACGGATACAAGTAGTAAAATCCATCACTCAACTCCTAGCAATAACACTACACGTATAGTGTATCACATCCATCAACACATAACCAGAGATCTCGGAAACTCATCTACCTCACACCCTCGTAATCACAATGATACCAATTATGGCAGTACATCTAGACGCTCTCTCGAGTACTAGGTGATGCCAAACTCCTCTTGCCACAAAGAGTATTGAAGAAATTTCAAACATCCTCCGTCCTAAGATACTAAGGAAACTGAACGATAACGAGTGTGGCAAGAATCCCCTGGAGCTATACTCCCCAGAAGAAATAAAGGCAGACAGGAGGCACCAAGTTAGAACTCCATCACATCGACATCATATAGATCCCAAAATACCAGCGTGATCCTAAAACAATTGAGTGAGAAGAGGAGTAGAATTAAAATTCCTACATCAAGATTCCTCACCACAACATAGAAGAAAAGAAAAAGGAATCCTACTATCAGATATATAACTAGACACAAAGTAGTTTTCGCTCAATTGGACTCGGCCAAGTTCGATCAATCAAGGGGGATCCTAGTTCAGTACTGCTCTGACACCAACTTGTAACACCCAAGATGCGATCATATCCTTATTTTGGCTCGTGGGCCTCGACAGAGATAGAAGTGCATCTCGTTGTTTTGCAAGAATGGATATCGTTACAAGTGCATGCACAAAAGAGATGAGTATATGGAGTTGTCTTACACTCCCCACAAGCGACAGCATGAACAACATAATACAATAATATATTCAATCACCATGAAGAATAGGAGGGTCCAACTACGTACGTAATGAAACCATAAAAGAACGACGTCCATCCTTGCTATCCCAGGCTGTTGGCCTAGAACCCATTCTAGATCGAAGAAGAAGAAGAAGAAGAAACTCCAAATAGAACAATCATCATGCTCGCGGTCAAAGTACCGCTTTACCTATACCTGCAACTGTTGTAGTAATCTGTGAGCCACATGGACTCAGCAATTTCATTTCCAAAGGTATCCAGACTAGCAAAGTTTAATGGGTGAGGTATGGTTAAGTGGTGAGGCTGCAACAAGAAACTAAGTATTTATTTCAGTGGCTAACTTACGAGTACGAGAAATAGAGGGGGGTTGATCTACACATAACGGTCATGGACTAATAATGATCTCGAAGTAATCTTGAACACCTACTTACATCAGACATAACCCCACCGTGTGCTCTCTCATATACAGAGCTCACAAGAAGAGACAGTCATGGTTACACACACAGTTGTCAAGTTTCAATAAATTTTACTTCAAGTTAACTATGACCGAGTGTTAAACAAAGTTTCCAAGTTGTCACAAAACCGAGGGCACGACTCTCAGAAAGATTTAACCCTGCATGGGTGCTCCAACTAGTCCATCACAAACTACCACAAGCTGCTGATAGACATGGAAGGAGTTTCCCATGATAAAAAACAATTTGAGAGAAAGCACGAAGTTGAGATGACAATCTTCAAAGAATGGACAAAGAACTAAGAGAACCACTCCTTCGGTCTTCCAAGCTGAGAATGATGACGAGAACACCACCATGAATTGCTGAGACACTCCAGAACGATGAATAGGGAATGGTTGAGCCAACAAATAAAATTGATTTGAAGCGACCCTGAAGAAGGAATAGGACCAATGAAAATCAATCTTACACAATATTAGAAAAGAATTTGAGAAAACTTCGGGGAGAATAGAAAGTCCGGGTAGGATCCTGGGAATACCAGTGGTTTAGGGGCCCGCTCAAAAAGAAAACACCGTTGAAAAGATTCCTTAGAAAGAGATATTGCACCGGTACAATGAAGAACTTGATGAGATGAGAGCCTTGAAATAATTGAAAGGATTGAAAACAAGAAACTTCTGAGATATCTTAAACACTCCGGATGGAGTAGAGAGGGGTGAATGAACAAGGGAGGATTGAATAAGAATTTCCAACATATGAACTGTTTAAAGGATGAAAAGAATATGATGAACACCAAAATCTTGAATTGAATCCATCAGAAAAGAAAACAAGAACAAAGAGATGATGAACTCGAACTACTCATAATCTTCATAACGAATCATTAGATACGATACACAAGAAAAGATAGCGGAAGCATAACAGAAAAGAAGGGCACTTGGATGAGAATTAATAGATGAAGAAAAAGGGCGGGAGGGAGGGAAAAACAAAGACAACTTGGGACAGATGAGACGAACTCCGGTAAGAAATGAGGGATTGAGCTTGCTAATATTGAAAAGGATTTAATTAACTTGAAGAGGAGCACACCGGTTGGAAAGAATTTCATGACAACTTGATTGTGCAGAAGGATTAGCATTCCTATGAAAATACAAGAACACCACTTAGAAAAGATATGAAATCACCACTTGACATCGAAGCAACTTGAATTGCCATATTCCAACAAAACAAAGGATGAGGCTTACGAAACAAGCCAAAAACAAATTCATGACAGAGATACCGTTTGATATTTTCGTGGTAAGGATCGAACAGGATTGATTGTACACTGGATTGTCATATTTAAAAGATGCTCGAACATGCTCCCTAGGCGTAGCAAACTACAAGGCTTGACGAAGCATATCTGACGACATATATCGAGACCATCCTCTGTAAGAAAGAGCGTGAATAAACAAATCCACTAGATGTCGAACCCCAACATCACATCATGCATCTGTTCGAAGATAGTCCTAGGTAACTACTTCAATTTCCTCCTAAGAATTCCCAAAAATTTTCGGTTATGCAATCGGGTCCACGGATACAAGTAGTAAAATCCATCACTCAACTCCTAGCAATAACACTACACGTATAGTGTATCACATCCATCAACACATAACCAGAGATCTCGGAAACTCATCTACCTCACACCCTCGTAATCACAATGATACCAATTATGGCAGTACATCTAGACGCTCTCTCGAGTACTAGGTGATGCCAAACTCCTCTTGCCACAAAGAGTATTGAAGAAATTTCAAACATCCTCCGTCCTAAGATACTAAGGAAACTGAACGATAACGAGTGTGGCAAGAATCCCCTGGAGCTATACTCCCCAGAAGAAATAAAGGCAGACAGGAGGCACCAAGTTAGAACTCCATCACATCGACATCATATAGATCCCAAAATACCAGCGTGATCCTAAAACAATTGAGTGAGAAGAGGAGTAGAATTAAAATTCCTACATCAAGATTCCTCACCACAACATAGAAGAAAAGAAAAAGGAATCCTACTATCAGATATATAACTAGACACAAAGTAGTTTTCGCTCAATTGGACTCGGCCAAGTTCGATCAATCAAGGGGGATCCTAGTTCAGTACTGCTCTGACACCAACTTGTAACACCCAAGATGCGATCATATCCTTATTTTGGCTCGTGGGCCTCGACAGAGATAGAAGTGCATCTCGTTGTTTTGCAAGAATGGATATCGTTACAAGTGCATGCACAAAAGAGATGAGTATATGGAGTTGTCTTACACTCCCCACAAGCGACAGCATGAACAACATAATACAATAATATATTCAATCACCATGAAGAATAGGAGGGTCCAACTACGTACGTAATGAAACCATAAAAGAACGACGTCCATCCTTGCTATCCCAGGCTGTTGGCCTAGAACCCATTCTAGATCGAAGAAGAAGAAGAAGAAGAAACTCCAAATAGAACAATCATCATGCTCGCGGTCAAAGTACCGCTTTACCTATACCTGCAACTGTTGTAGTAATCTGTGAGCCACATGGACTCAGCAATTTCATTTCCAAAGGTATCCAGACTAGCAAAGTTTAATGGGTGAGGTATGGTTAAGTGGTGAGGCTGCAACAAGAAACTAAGTATTTATTTCAGTGGCTAACTTACGAGTACGAGAAATAGAGGGGGGTTGATCTACACATAACGGTCATGGACTAATAATGATCTCGAAGTAATCTTGAACACCTACTTACATCAGACATAACCCCACCGTGTGCTCTCTCATATACAGAGCTCACAAGAAGAGACAGTCATGGTTACACACACAGTTGTCAAGTTTCAATAAATTTTACTTCAAGTTAACTATGACCGAGTGTTAAACAAAGTTTCCAAGTTGTCACAAAACCGAGGGCACGACTCTCAGAAAGATTTAACCCTGCATGGGTGCTCCAACTAGTCCATCACAAACTACCACAAGCTGCTGATAGACATGGAAGGAGTTTCCCATGATAAAAAACAATTTGAGAGAAAGCACGAAGTTGAGATGACAATCTTCAAAGAATGGACAAAGAACTAAGAGAACCACTCCTTCGGTCTTCCAAGCTGAGAATGATGACGAGAACACCACCATGAATTGCTGAGACACTCCAGAACGATGAATAGGGAATGGTTGAGCCAACAAATAAAATTGATTTGAAGCGACCCTGAAGAAGGAATAGGACCAATGAAAATCAATCTTACACAATATTAGAAAAGAATTTGAGAAAACTTCGGGGAGAATAGAAAGTCCGGGTAGGATCCTGGGAATACCAGTGGTTTAGGGGCCCGCTCAAAAAGAAAACACCGTTGAAAAGATTCCTTAGAAAGAGATATTGCACCGGTACAATGAAGAACTTGATGAGATGAGAGCCTTGAAATAATTGAAAGGATTGAAAACAAGAAACTTCTGAGATATCTTAAACACTCCGGATGGAGTAGAGAGGGGTGAATGAACAAGGGAGGATTGAATAAGAATTTCCAACATATGAACTGTTTAAAGGATGAAAAGAATATGATGAACACCAAAATCTTGAATTGAATCCATCAGAAAAGAAAACAAGAACAAAGAGATGATGAACTCGAACTACTCATAATCTTCATAACGAATCATTAGATACGATACACAAGAAAAGATAGCGGAAGCATAACAGAAAAGAAGGGCACTTGGATGAGAATTAATAGATGAAGAAAAAGGGCGGGAGGGAGGGAAAAACAAAGACAACTTGGGACAGATGAGACGAACTCCGGTAAGAAATGAGGGATTGAGCTTGCTAATATTGAAAAGGATTTAATTAACTTGAAGAGGAGCACACCGGTTGGAAAGAATTTCATGACAACTTGATTGTGCAGAAGGATTAGCATTCCTATGAAAATACAAGAACACCACTTAGAAAAGATATGCAACTAGCAACGCTATAAGAAGGTTGAGTAAGCGGTAATATATCCAAACAAGGGTTTTCAGGGTTGTGGAGGGGGTTAGATACTTTTCATGACAATGTTGGGAGGCTTGTCACAGTAGGTAGTAGGCAGCGAGACATAGCGATAGAAACGAGATAACTAGCATGGCAATGATAGTAATGGTATCTAGCGAAATGGTCATCTTGCATGTGATCCCGCTTGTAAGAAGAACGAATCTGTGAAGTAGACGAACCAATGTAGTTGAACAAATCCTCACACTCTGAAGCAGTTCCGAACCCTATCGAGAAGAATCAATCCGGAAACAAACAATAAACACACGATAAACACCACAACATATTCATGACATGATCTGCAAGAAATTATGATGCATGTCCATTTATTTATGAACGACACGACAAACCACAACCATTTATGACTACACATTAAATGAAGCTTAAATAAACTACACTATCTAGGCATTTTAAATGAGGCCTGAAACAACTTATAGTATCTGAGAAATGACCCCATATGTTAATTTTGAAATTGGTCCAGATCTGTACTAAACAAATTTTATATTTATTATACATCAAAATAAAGTGGACCATGTGATTCTACATGTTATTCTAGACGTTTTACGTATATAGATCATTGAAAACAGGGCTACGGTTTGAAAGATATAAGCAACACAGGATCATATTGTATGAATGCAAAATTTAAGCAAATGATAGCCACAAGCATGTTAAATCATGGATGCAACAAGATATTATGAAACTACATGAAATTCTAAGCAAGTTTCATATATGGCATGTTCAAAACGGAGCTACAGTTGGACACTAAAACCAATACAAGAAATAGACATAATTTGCACAAAACAGCAACATGGCATTTTATACACACCAAAACATACACCTACAGGATTCTAAAATGCACAAATAATACATGAGGCAGTAGTGGAAAAGATGCACAACAATCATCTTCTAACGGCAAATTGAATAAAAGCGTGGACCACTAGGAAATGAGCTCACAAAATGGCAAGTTGAACACAGTTGCAAACTTAGTGAAATATCAGTTTTAGAAGTGCAGTTTTTATCATGAAAGCATCTTAGCAGCAAGAAAAATATGTGCTATAGCGCATATAATGGCATGAAAATTCATCGCATGGTAGTAGGCATGATGCACTTCATTTCATTCCACACTATCAAGTTCTAAACATGCACATGATCCTAGCTAGCAGCAACACAACACGGTATGCTGAAATGTTCACATTCTCAGACTTAGAAATATTTGACCCTACCAAATAGCAACACCAATATAGCATGCTCACATGAATAAAATTACAGCTAAGCATGGCATACATGGCATGCAAAACCGACTAATAGCAACTAGTCACACGTTAGAGAAATTATCGCGAAGAAACCACATGCAAACACTACAGGAATCTGAGACTTTGCCGTCTGCCACGGCACACGACAAAGGGGGGCACCCCGGACGGCAAAGCCTTGGTCGTCCATTAGCGGACGGCAAACAAAATGGTAAGGATTTATCCGGTGAAGAGGTTCTTTGCTGTCTGCCTTTAGAAGGCGGACGGCAAACAATCTTTGCCATGGGGGGCTGATGGCAAAGAAAATGGGACGGCAGTGTTGGAATTATGCCCTAGAGGCAATAATAAATATAGTTATTATTATAATTCCTGTATCAAGATAATCGTTTATTATCCATGCTATAATTGTATTGAATGAAGACTTTTTTACATGTGTGGATACATAGACAGAACACTGTCCCTAGCAAGCCTCTAGTTGGCTAGGCAGTTGATCAAATATAGTCAGGGTCTTCTGACTATGAACAAAGTGTTGTTGCTAGATAACTAGATCACGTCATTAGGAGAATCACGTGATGGACTAGACCCAAACTAATAGACGTAGCATGTTGATCGTGTCATTTTGTTGCTACTGTTTTCTGCGTGTCAAGTATTTGTTCCTATGACCATGAGATCATATAACTTACTGACACCGGAGGAATGCTTTGTGTGTATCAAACGTCGGAACGTAACTGGGTGACTATAAAGATGCTCTACAGGTATCTCCGAAGGTGTTCGTTGAGTTAGTATGGATCGAGACTGGGATTTGTCACTCCGTGTGACGGAGAGGTATCTCGGGGCCCACTCGGTAATACAACATCACACACAAGCCTTGCAAGCAAAGTGACTTAGTGTAAGTTGCGGGATCTTGTATTACAGAACGAGTAAAGAGACTTGCCGGTAAACGAGATTGAAATAGGTATGCGGATACTGACGATCGAATCTCGGGCAAGTAACATATCGAAGGACAAAGGGAATGACATACGGGATTATATGAATCCTTGTCACTGAGGTTCAAACGATAAGATCTTCGTAGAATATGTGGGATCCAATATGGGCATCCAGGTCCCGCTGTTGGATATTGACCGAGGAGTCACTCGGGTCATGTCTGCATAGTTCTCGAACCCGCAGGGTCTGCACACTTAAGGTTAGACGTTGTTTTATGTGTATTTGAGTTATATGGTTGGTTACCGAATGTTGTTCAGAGTCCCGGATGAGATCACGGACGTCACGAGGGTTTCCGGAATGGTCCGGAAACGAAGATTGATATATAGGATGACCTCATTTGATTACCGGAAGGTTTTCGGAGTTACCACGAATGTACCGGGAATGACGAATGGGTTCCGGGTGTTCACCGGGGGGCAACCCACCCCGGGGAAGCCCATACGCCTTGGGGTGGCGCACCAGCCCTTGGTGGGCTGGTGGGACAGCCCAAGAAGGCGCTATGCGCCATAGGAAGAAAATCAAAGAGAAAAGAAAAAAAGGGGGGGGGGAGGTGGGAAAAAGGGGAAGGACTCCACCTTCCAAACCTAGTTGGATTCGGCTTGGAAGGGGAGGACTTCCACCCTTGGCTCGGCCGAACCCCTTGGGGCCCCCCTCTCCCACCTATATATACAGAGGTTTTAGGGCTGATTTGAGACAACTTTTGCCACGGCAGCCCGACCACATACCTCCACGGTTTTACCTCTAGATCGCATTTCTGCGGAGCTCAGGCGGAGCCCTGCTGAGATTAGATCACCACCAACCTCCGGAGCACCTTCATGCTGCCGGAGAACTCATCTCCCTCTCCGTCTCTCTTGCTGGATCAAGAAGGCCGAGATCATCGTCGAGCTGTACGTGTGCTGAACGCGGAGGTGCCGTCCATTCGGCACTAGATCGTGGGACGGATCGCGGGACGGTTCGCGGGGCGGATCGAGGGACGTGAGGACGTTCCACTACATCAACCGTGTTTCTGAATGCTTCTGCTGTGCGATCTACAAGGGTATGTAGATTGAATATCCCCTCTCTTAGATGAACATCACCATGATAGGTCTTCGTGCGCGTAGGAAAATTTTTGTTTCCCATGCGACGTTCCCCTACAGTGGCATCATGAGCTAGGTTCATGCGTAGATGTCTTCTCGAGTAGAACACAAAAGTTTTTGTGGGCGGTGATGTGCGTTTTGCTGCCCTCCTTAGTCTTTTCTTGATTTCGCGGTATTGTTGGATTGAAGCGGCTTGGACCGACATTACTCGTACGCTTACGAGAGACTGGTTTCATCGCTACGAGTAACCCCCTTGCTCAAAGATGACTGGCATGTGTCGGTTTCCCCAACTTTAGTTGAATTGGATTTGACCGAGGAGGTCCTTGTATAAGGTTAAATAGCAATTCATATATCTCCGTTGTGGTGTTTGCGTAAGTAAGATGTGATCCTACTAGATAACCATGGTCACCACGTAAAACATGCAACAACAAAATTAGAGGACGTCTAACTTGTTTTTGCAAGGTATGCTTGTGGTGTGATATGGCCGACGATGTGATGTGATATATTGGATGTATGAGATGATCATGTTGTAATAGATAATATCGACTTGCACGTTGATGGTACGACAACAGGCAGGAGCCATAGGGTTGTCTTTAAACTAACGTTTGTGCTTGCAGATGCATTTACTATTTTGCTAGGATGTAGCTTTAGTAGTAATAGCATGAGTAGCACGACAACCCCGATGGCGACATGTTGATGGAGATCATGGTGTGGCGCTGGTGACAAGAAGATCGTGCCTGTGCTTTGGTGATGGAGATCAAGGAGCACGTGATAATGGCCATATCATGTCACTTATGAATTGCATGTGATGTTAATCCTTTTATGCACCTTATTTTGCTTAAAACGATGGTAGCATTGTGAGGTGATCTCTCACTAAAATTTAAAGACGAAATTGTGTTCTCCCCGACTGTGCACCGTTGCTACAGTTCGTCGTTTCGAGACACCACGTGATGATCGGGTGTGATAGACTCAACGTTCACATACAACGGGTGCAAAACAGTTGCACACGCGGAACACTCGGGTTAAGCTTGACGAGCCTAGCATGTGCAGACATGGCTTCGGAACACATGAGACCAAAAGGTCGATCATGAATCATATAGATGATATGATTAGCATAGGGATGCTTATGACTGAAACTATACTCAACTCACGTGATGATCGGACTTGAGCTAGTGTAAGTGGGTCATGAACCACTCAAATGACTAGAGAGATGTACTTTTTGAGTGGGAGTTTAGCAAGTAATTTGATTAAGTTAAACTCTAACTATCTTGAACATAGTCTAAGTCCACTTTGAATATATTTGTGTTGTAGATCATGGCTCACACGACAGTCACCCTGAATTTTAATACGTTCCTAGAGAAAGCTAAGTTGAAAAATGATGGAAGCAACTTTGTAGACTGGGCTCGTAATCTTAAGCTAATCTTACAAGCTGGGAAGAAGGATTATGTCCTTAATGCTGCGCTAGGAGATGAACCACCCGCTACGGCTGACCAGGATGTTAAGAACGCTTGGTTAACACGTAAGGAGGACTACTCAGTAGTTCAATGTGCAGTCTTGTATGGCTTAGAACCGGGACTTCAACGTCGCTTTGAGCGTCATGGAGCTTATGAGATGTTCCAGGAGTTGAAGTTTATCTTTCAGAAGAACGCCCGGATTGAGAGGTATGAGACCTCCGATAAATTCTATGCTTGCAAGATGGAGGAGAATTCGTCTGTCAGTGAACATGTGCTCAAAATGTCTGGGTACTCAAACCGTCTAGCTGAGCTAGGGATTGAACTCCCGCAAGAGGCTATCACTGACAGAATCCTTCAATCACTGCCGCCAAGCTATAAGGTCTTTGTGTTGAACTACAACATGCAAGGGATGAGCAAGTCACCCGGCGAGTTGTTTGCGATGCTGAAAGTCGCAGAGTCTGAACTCCGTAAAGAGCATCAAGTGTTGATGGTGAATAAGACCACTAGTTTCAAGATAAACGGCAAAGGCAAGACAGGTAATTCAAAGAAGAGCGGCAAGCCTGTTGCCAATCCGACGAAGAAACCCAAAGCTGGACCTAAGCCTGAAACAGAGTGCTACTATTGCAAGGGTATGGGTCACTGGAAGCGCAACTGCCCCAAGTATCTGGCTGATAAGAAGGCGGCCAAACAAAAATCAGGTATATTTGATATACATGTTATTGATGTGTACTTAACCGACTCTCGTATTAGTTCCTGGGTATTCGATACCGGTTCTGTTGCTCATATTTGCAACTCGAAACAGGAAGTGCGGAATAGATGAAGGCTGGCGAAAGATGAAGTGATGATGCGCGTAGGAAATGGTTCCAAGGTTGATGCAATCGCCGTCGGCACAGTTTCACTTCAGTTACCATCAGGATTAGTTATGAACTTGAATAATTGTTATTTAGTGCCTGCGTTGAGCATGAACATTATATCTGGATCTTGTTTATTGCGAGACAGTTACTCTTTTAAGTCAGAGAATAATGGTTGTTCTATTTCTATGAGTAACATCTTTTATGGTCATGCACCCAATGTGAGAGGATTGTTCATATTGAATCTTGATAGTGATACACATATACATAACATTGAGACCAAAAGAGTTAGAGTTAACAATGATAGTGCCATATTTTTGTGGCACTGCCGCTTAGGTCATATTGGTGTAAAGAGCATGAAGAAATTCCATGCCGATGGACTTTTGGAGTCACTTGACTTTGATTCACTTGACACGTGCGAACCATGCCTCATGGGAAAGATGACTAAAACTCCGTTCTCCGGAACAATGGAGCGTACCAGTGACTTGTTGGAAATCATACATACCGATGTGTGCGGTCCGCTGAACGTAGAGGCACGCGGCGGATATCGTTATTTTCTCACCTTCACTGACGATTTGAGTAGATATGGTTATGTCTACTTAATGAAGCACAAGTCTGAAACATTTGAAAAGTTCAAGCAATTTCAGAGTGAAGTTGAAAATCATCGTAACAAGAAGATCAAGTTCCTACGGTCTGATCGTGGGGGTGAATATCTGAGTTTCGAGTTTGGTGCTCACTTAAGACAATGTGGAATTGTTTCACAGTTGACACCGCCTGGAACACCACAACGTAATGGTGTGTCCGAACGTCGTAATCGTACTTTATTAGAGATGGTGCGATCCATGATGTCTCTTACCGATTTGCCGTTATCATTTTGGGGTTATGCATTAGACACAGCTGCATTCACTTTAAATAGGGCACCATCAAAATCCGTTGAGACGACACCATACGAACTGTGGTATGGCAAAAGGCCAAAGTTGTCGTTTCTTAAAGTTTGGGGATGTGATGCTTATGTCAAAAAGCTTCAGCCTGAAAAGCTGGAACCCAAAGCGGAAAAGTGCATCTTCGTAGGTTACCCAAAAGAGACAGTTGGGTACACCTTCTATCTCAAATCCGAGGGCAAAGTGTTTGTTGCTAAAAACGGAGCTTTTCTCGAGAAGGAGTTTCTCTCGAGAGAATTAAGCGGGAGGAAGATAGAACTTGATGAGGTTGTCGAACCTCTCATCCCTCAAGATGGTGGCGCATGGCAAGGGGAAACCTCTGTCGTTGCGACGCCGGTTGAGGAGGAAGTTAATGATGATGATCATGAAACTCCGGTTCAAGTTCCTGTCGAACCACGCAGGTCGACGAGACCACGTGCTGCTCCTGAGTGGTACGGTAATCCCGTTTTTTCAATCATGTTGTTAGACAACAATGAACCTGCAAATTATGAAGAAGCAATGGTGGGCCCAGATTCCAACAAATGGCTAGAGGCCATGAAGTCCGAGATAAGATCCATGTATGAGAACAAAGTGTGGACTTTGGAAGAACTACCTGAGGGCCGCAAGGCTATTCAGAACAAATGGATCTTTAAGAAGAAGACGGACGCTGACGGAAATGTGACCGTTTATAAAGCTCGACTTGTGGCAAAGGGTTTTTCACAAGTTCAAGGAGTTGACTACGATGAGACATTCTCACCCGTAGCGATGCTTAAGTCCGTCAGAATCATGTTAGCAATAGCTGCATTTTTCGATTATGAAATCTGGCAGATGGATGTCAAAACGGCGTTCCTTAACGGTTTCCTTAAGGAAGAGTTGTATTTGATGCAACCCGAAGGTTTTGTCGATCCTAAGAATGCTAACAAGGTGTGCTAGTTCCAGCGATCCATTTATGGACTGGTGCAAGCATCTCGGAGTTGGAACAAACGCTTTGATGAGGTGATCAAAGAATTTGGGTTTATACAAGTGGTTGGAGAATCTTTTATTTACAAGAAAGTGAGTGGGAGCTCTGTGGCGTTTCTAATATTATATGTGGATGACATATTGCTGATTGGAAACAACGTAGAGTTTTTGGAGAGCATAAAGGATTACTTGAATAAAAGTTTCTCTATGAAGGACCTAGGAGAAGCTGCTTACATTCTAGGCATTAAGATCTACACGGATAGATCAAAACGCCTGATAGGACTTTCACAAAGCACATACCTTGATAAATTTTTGAAGAGGTTCAAAATGGAACAGTCCAAGAAAGGGTTCTTGCCAGTTTTACAAGGTACAAGATTGAGTAAGACTCAGTGCCCAGCAACTGATAAGGATAGAGAGCATATGAGCACCGTCCCCTATGCTTCAGCCATAGGTTCTATCATGTATGCAATGATGTGCACTAGACCGGACGTTAGCCTGGCCATAAGTATGGCAGGCAGGTTCCAGAGTAATCCAGGAGTGGATCACTGGACGGCGGTCAAGAATATCCTGAAGTACCTGAAAAGGACTAAGGAGATGTTTCTCGTGTATGGAGGTGACGAAGAGCTTGCCGTAAAGGGTTACGTCGATGCAAGCTTTGACACAGATCCGGACGACTCTAAGTCGCAGACCGGATACGTATTTATTCTTAATGGGGGTGCGGTAAGCTGGTGCAGTTCCAAGCAAAGCGTCGTAGCAGATTCTACATGTGAAGCGGAGTACATGGCTGCCACGGAGGCGGCTAAGGAGGGTGTCTAGATGAAGCAGTTCATGACGGATCTTGGAGTGATGCCGAGCGCACTGAATCCAATAACCTTGTTATGTGACAACACTGGTGCCATTGCCTTAGCAAAGGAACCACGGTTTCACAAGAAGACCGGACACATCAAACGACGCTTCAACCTCATCCGCGACTACGTCGAAGGGGAGGACGTAAATATATGCAAAGTGCACACGGATCTGAATGTAGCACACCAGCTGACTAAACCTCTTCCACGGACAAAGCATGATCAACACCAGAACTGTATGGGTGTTAGATTTATTACAATGTAATTCTCATGATGATGTGAGGGCTATATTAATGACTCTAGTGCAAGTGGGAGACTGTTGGAATTATGCCCTAGAGGCAATAATAAATATAGTTATTATTATAATTCATGTATCAAGATAATCGTTTATTATCCATGCTATAATTGTATTGAATGAAGACTTTTTTACATGTGTGGATACGTAGACAAAACACTGTCCCTAGCAAGCCTCTAGTTGGCTAGCCAGTTGATCAAAGATAGTCAGGGTCTTCTGATTATGAACAAAGTGTTGTTGCTTGATAACTGGATCACGTCATTAGGAGAATCACGTGATGGACTAGACCCAAACTAATAGACGTAGCATGTTGATCGTGTCATTTTGTTGCTACTGTTTTCTGCGTGTCAAGTATTTGTTCCTATGACCATGAGATCATATAACTTACTGATACCGGAGGAATGCTTTGTGTGTATCAAACGTCGCAACATAACTGGGTGACTATAAAGATGCTCTACAGGTATCTCCAAAGGTGTTCATTGAGTTAGTATGGATCGAGACTGGGATTTGTCACTCCGTGTGACGGAGAGGTATCTCGGGGCACACTCGGTAATACAACATCACACACAAGCCTTGCAAGAAAAGTGACTTAGTGTAAGTTGCGGGATCTTGTATTACGGAACGAGTAAAGAGACTTGCCGGTAAACGAGATTGAAATAGGTATGCGGATACTGACGATCGAATCTCGGGCAAGTAACATACCGAAGGACAAAGGGAATGACATACGGGATTATATGAATCCTTGGCACCGAGGTTCAAACGATAAGATCTTCGTAGAATATGTGGGATCCAATATGGGCATCCAGGTCCCGCTGTTGGATATTGACCGAGGAGTCACTCGGGTTATGTCTGCATAGTTCTCGAACCCGCACGGTCTGCACACTTAAGGTTAGACGTTGTTTTATGCGTATTTGAGTTATCTGGTTGGTTACCGAATGTTGTTAGGAGTCCCGGATGAGATCACGGATGTCACGAGGGTTTCCGGAATGGTCCGGAAACGAAGATTGATATATAGGATGACCTCATTTGATTACCGGAAGGTTTTCGGAGTTACCGGGAATGTACCGGGAATGACGAATGGGTTCTGGGTGTTCAACGGGGGGCAACCCACCCCGGGGAAGCCCATAGGCCTTGGGGGTGGCGCACCAGCCCTTGGTGGGCTGGTGGGACAGCCCAAGAAGGCCCTATGCGCCATAGGAAGAAAATCAAAGAGAAAAGAAAAAAAAAGGGGGGAGGTGGGAAAAAGGGGAAGGACTCCACCTTCCAAACCTAGTTGGATTCGGTTTGGAAGGGGTGGACTCCCCCCCTTGGCTCGGCTGAACCCCTTGGGGCTCCTTGAGACCCAAGGCTAGGCCCCCCTCTCCCACCTATATATATAGAGGTTTTAGGGCTGATTTGAGACAGCTTTTGCCACGGTAGCCCGACCACATACCTCCACGGTTTTACCTCTACATCACGTTTCTGCGGAGCTCGGGCGGAGCCCTGCTGAGATTAGATCACCACCAACCTCCGGAGCACCGTCACGCTGCCGGAGAACTCATCTACCTCTCCGTCTCTCTTGCTGGATCAAGAAGGCCGAAATCATCGTCGAGCTGTACGTGTGCTGAACGCGGAGGTGCCGTCCGTTCGGCACTAGATCGTGGGACGGATCGCGGGACGGTTCGCGGGGCGGATCGAGGGACGTGAGGACGTTCCACTACATCAACCGTGTTTCTTAACGCTTCTGTTGTGTGATCTACAAGGGTATGTAGATCGAATATCCCCTCTCGTAGATGAACATCACCATGATAGGTCTTCGTGCGCGTAGGAAATTTTTTGCTTCCCATGCGACGTTCCCCTACAGGCAGATCCGCGAGCGCTCCCGTTAAGTGCTAACGACAGTCTACTGGGCCCACCCCCACTTTGTCGTCTGCCCTACCCCCCGCCCCTTTGTCGTCTGCCCTTCCCCCTATGCTGTCAGCCATGTTTGAGGCCGACAGCAAAGGGGGGCACCCAGCCCCTCTCTCCCTCCACTTTTGCCGTCTGCGCCTGCCTCTTTTGTCGTCTGCCCTCCCCCCTTTGTTGTCAGCCATGTTTGAGGCAGACGGCAAACGGGGCACCCCCAGCGTGTTTGAGGCAAACCCGAGCCTCGTGCCAAAAGTTTTGAAGTAGGTGGCAACATTCGGTTTCGATATCCTTTGTCGCGTGCTCCTCGTATCCCTCCTCACACGTGTAGTAGGTCTGCAAACGAGACAACACCGATTAATACAATAACTAGCTATGGTTGATTTATAATTGTGTAAATGAGAAATTACCCAAAACTGTTAGATCACCATGTCGGCCCTTGTGTGGCACAAAACACCATCGATCTCCACCTCCGGCGGGGCCGGGGCACCCAAGTAGTGCTCCCAGGTCATTCCTACCTCTCGCTCCCGACCGGGCAACGTAACAAACCCTGGGAAGTTTAGACGGCAAAACACACCAAGGACGTTGTTGGGCTTGCGTACACCCTTGGCAATAATCCAACCCCTGCAGTATGACAAATTAAAGCCAAAACGTTAGATATTTGAGAAAACATGAAGGCAAAAGGTTAAATAAGAGAAAATTAACTTACTTGTCCCCATTTGTCTTAATCGACCACCTCTGCTCGCGGGTCGCCGGCACGAGTGGGAGCCCCGAACTACCACGTTGATAGACTGTGGCCCCCTCACCCAGCTCCTCGTCGCTATCAGCATGGCCACTTGGCTCAGGTTGACCCAGATCAGCCCAGGTATCCCACTGGGTCTCTGGGGACGTACCCTCATCCCTGCTTTGCTCCGAAGTCGCCTGGAACGAAGCCTCTGGGACACGAGTCTCGTGGGTCGAAGGCTCGTCGACCTGAGGCTCGTTGACCTAAGGTACATGAACCAGAGACCGTGTAGCCTCCACCTGAGACGATTCAACCCTAAAAGTCCTGTGCTCAGGTGACTCAGCTTGGGGTGGCGGCGAGGAAGGCGTGACAGCCACCGCCCTATCTCTCCCGCGGCCACATGTACCTTTAGTACAACATAAATACCAACATGACTAATAAAATGTATACAAATACCAACATGAGTACAACATAAATACCAACATGAGTAATAAAATGTATATAAATACCAACATGAGTATAACATAAATACCAACATGAGTAATACCTTTAGTACCTCTCGTCTTCGCGGGGGGTCGACCTCCTCTCACGGGGGCCACGAGAGTCGAAGAAGCGTCCACTCCATGCAGAGTAGAGAGCAACACTCTCCGAAGAGGCGATGCAGGAATGGAAGTACCCATCCCACCACCCGCCGACGAAGAAGGAGCCGAGGAGTGCTTTCGACCCTTTCCCACCATCTTTCAACACCTGTCATGACAAAGAGTAAATGAAATTAGTACAACATAAATACCAACATGAGTAATGAAATGTATATAATTTAAGTGTATCATCGTCATAAATACCAATATGACTAATAAAAATTGAATACCTAACATGAACTCAAAATTTATATATAGTAATAGTTGAATACCTGACATGGACTAATAACAATCGTGCTCGTCTATATATGCTTCGGGGTCAATAAATGCATCATGATCATCACTATCATCAACAAATGCATCATCATCATTACTATCAGGAAGAACATGTGGAAGGCCGCCACTATGTAATCGGTCAAGAAGTGACAGGTCATCCGCAACAGTAACATCTTCTTCTTCCGGCTCTTCCTGTTCGGGCTCACGGGTTAAGACAGATTCACTGTCGTTGTCTACTTCAATGTTCTGGGGTGAAGTAGAGCGGTTCTAGAAACGTTTCTTGGACATACATGTTTCTTGGAAGAATTCTCCTTCATATGTGTCTGGGTTAATGTAATGCCCCAGATGTAACCCTTGCCATTTTGGGAACCTTTCCCATTTAGGAAACCATGTTGTGATTGTTATAAGGTTATCATTTCATGTGGCCATCATTTCATGTCATCATTTTGTATCATGGCATACTTTTGCACATGTGCACGTCTTGCTTGTGTTTCCATTGTGTGATCCTTCTTGGATGTGCTAGTGCTCACATAGGTGGTGTTGGAGCGGGTGATTTCAAAACATAGCTAAAACCCTCTTTCCCTCCTTTTATTTTAAACTTGTGTTTCAAACAGTGTTGATTTTGTTGTAAAAAATGTTGTGTGTTTAGAGGGTTTATTGTGAGTGTAGAAGTTGCTCTCCTTGTTATTTTTGGGATTTATGATAATGAGGGCTTTATATAAAACAGTAACTATTTCCTATTTTGGTGTATATTTTTCATGCTCTAAAAATCTGAGTAATAATTTTGTTAAATAGGGCATAATTCCCTTATGCCCCATGTAATTTTTATTTTCTTTTTCAAACCCTGTGTGGCAGTGGGCATTTTGTTTGTGTGTTGTTTGTTTTAAAGTAGAACACCTTTTATTTTTATTCTTCTGTGTTTAACAAGCGCCAAGTGGGCTGGCTCCCTCCTTTCCTTCCTGGGCCGCCTCACCTCCCTCCTCTCGCACGCGGCCCGTAGCGCGACCGTCTTCCTTCTCACTGTCATCACCCTGTATGACCGAAGCAGAGCCGCCGATCTCCTCCTCCCTCGATCTTGTGGCTTGGAGCTCGACTCTCGAGGCCATATAAGCAGTCCGACGCCCTCTCCAGCCCTAGCCCATTCCATTTTCTCCCTCCTCTCTCCCTCGCGCCGTCAGGGGAGACCCTTCGACGCTAACGCCATGGATGGGCTCCGGTGAGCCTCGTGGCAAGCAGAAGATCGGCCTCCTCTTCCTCTTTGGCAGCGCCAGGAACATGCGGTGGCCATGGAAGCTTTGTTCCCACAGCAACCGGACGACGAGGACTCCTTCCACGACGTCCACGATGATGGCTTCTTCCTCTTCTTCCAGCAAGCTCCTCTGCTCCGACTCGTCACCCTTCCTCCTCTCCTGTGGCAGATCGTCGCCTAGACCCTAGGTGAGCCGTGCACCGTTCTACCCCGCTCCCCCTCTCTGTCAGCGCATGTAGATGGTCGAGGTGATGCCCTGCTAGAGTCGAACCGTAGGAGCGCGAGCAGTAGAAGCAGCGGCAGCTCCTCGTGGTAGTAAGAGTGCCAAGCGACAGCTTTTCCCGCGCTAGCTTCGGGGATGGAACACCCGTGCTTCCCGCATCCTTCGCCGGTGTTCATTCCCACTGTTGGTGGCCCGTGTGCTCGTCGGTGGCCACCTCTGTTTCGGTCAATGGAGCAGCAGGTAGCACAGAGGGGCCTGCTCAAAAGAGCAAGGAACCCCTCTCTGTCAGGTGTCTGTCCGTAGTCTGAGTGGTTTAGCATGTGGGCTCGTTCGCCTCGGGTCTGGGGTTCGATCCCTCGCAGACCCCTTTCTCTTTTCTCTATTGTTTCACTAGTAGCAGTACAGAGCAGAGAGATTAACATGTCTCCTTCCTCTTCTCTGTCAATAGCTGAAGTGATAGCCCAGTGGTGTATAGGAGAGTAGTGGGGCAGTGGGTTGTAGGTTCGAACCCAGGGCCTCCCCATTTTTTTTCCTTGTTTTGTTTTTTCCTTTTTCTTTTCTTATGCTGCAAGCAATGCAGTTTGTTTATTTTAACAAAACCAGGGGATGTTTTATTTCTTTTGGCCTAGAGTGTATGTGTGGACATATGAGTGCTTGTGTATGAGAGTGTGCATGTGCACATGAGTGTGTGTATGTGTATGTGTATGTGAGTGTGTGTGTGTGCATGTAGTTGCACATGCACATGTGCAAGAGGGCCTAGCCTCTCATGTTGCACCTATCCTTGTAGTGTTTGTGTATGTGCATTTGAGTGTGTGTGAGCACATGTATGTGTGTGTGTGTGTGCTCATGTAGGTGTATGTGTGTGCATGGGTGCATATGCACTTGTGCATGAGGGCCTAACCCCTCATTCTTGCCACTATGAAAGTAAGGTAGTTGTGTTTGGTGATTGTGTGTGTGTATGTGTAGGTGTAGAGATGCAATATGAGTTAGTTTACATGTGATGTTATTCATATATAGCATATTGGATTCTAGGTGGTTTTTGAGCTAGCTTTGTGCCTTGATGTTACATGCAAGTACCCATGTATTACATATGATTTTGGGGTAGAATCATCCCAGGAATCCATTGGTGCAATCAGATTTCACTTTAGAGCAACTTCATAAAACTTTCATTTTCTGTCATGATGCCATGTTTAGTGCTTTGTATTAGATGGTGCCTTGACCCTTTCAGGATGAATCATTGATGTAGTGGTAGTGGGTGAACCCCTGTACATGATGGGGTCTTTGTTTTGTTCTTAGGAGTTTGTATGCACCTATTGTGCCTTGTCAAAGTTGACACTTGGCTGAAACTGATAGATTGGTGAAACCTTGTGATTTTCACCAAGTCTGAGCATTTGATGTTATTTTCTTCCCCTATTGTCTTGGTTGAATTAGCTCCTGTGTTGGGAATCAGCCCGTGCAACAAACTAAAGTTTGTGATATTTTGTGTTTGTCTAGCTCCCTGTTAAATTTCATGCTTTTTCACTTCCGACAGATATCATTTTGGAGGCTGCCAAAATGCTTCAGAGCATAATCAACTAAGTCCCAGAATCTGTGATATTTTGTCTAAGTTTGTGTCTATAGATCTGCTCATGGGTGATTCCTTTGTATTAACTTCTAGCACAGGGTTGTAGAGATTTTAGATGGCTTTTGCCTCATATCTTGATTGCTTCATTTAGATGGTTGTAGCTACTTTAAATATTGTAGACAAACTGTTATGATGCTGTTGAAAACAAATTGCAAGTTTTTGTTGATTTGAAGCTTGTGTGGGCATTTTTGATGGTGTGGTGTGTTCCCATGCACCACCCCATTTATTTTTTGTTGCTTGATCATGTGGCAACCTGGTAACACCAGGGGAGTGCCATTGGAGTGTGTTTGTGGCTGATTTGAACCGTAGGTCTCCATAACTTGTTTTGTAGTTTCCGGTTGAACCGTAACTCCGTTCTCTACGTTCTTTATATGTTTTTGCATCGTTTTCTCGTGTTGCACATGTTCATGCCATATTCATGCATATCAAGATAACTTCCTTCTTCACACATGCATCATATTGCTTGTTGCATTATATTGTGTTGGTCTTCATTTGCTGTTATCTTATCTTGGGTAGCATCGGGATCGGAGAGCGAGTACGTGGATTCTGGAGAGTACGTGCAGGAAGATCAAAAGCAGTTCCAAGCCGAAGACATCACAGGCAACATGACCGTGACCTTGATACCGTATCTAGCTTTGTTATGCTTAGAATCAAGTTTCCTTCGATACATGCTCGCTGCCTACCACTTGATATAAATGCCACCTGTCTTTGCCATGAACCCCAAACACTTCCCTCTCCTAACAAATGTTGTTTGGCTAAGTAGACTTGCTCAACCTCTAATGAGTAGTTTTGCTAGTTGCAGGTGCCAGTTGTCTCATGTGATAACATGAGTATATTGATATCATCATGATTAAACTCCTATTTAATTAATGCACCTATATACTTGGTTAATAACGAAAGGCCTAGCCTTTTGTCAGGTGATTTGTTCTGTTGTTGCCGCCTTAGTTTCGGTTACCGGTGTTTGATTCCACAACTGATTGCTCCTAACACGTTCAGGGTTGTTATGGGGACCCCCTTGATAAATCGTGTAGTGTTAAGGTTTGTCCGGCAGGACCCAACATTGGTTTTAATCTGCCAATCACCTAATAATAACTTGCATAGGGAATAGCTACCCCGAGGAATTAATCAACAACCCGGGCCAATGCTCCTCATGAGTGTTGGTCCAAACTGGATTGCCTACGGGGCCACCGCGAGGAAACTTGAGGTTTGGTTCCCGTAGCTAGTTCCATCCATTGTGTCCTGGGACTGAGATACGCGGCTCTTATCGGGGTCGTCGACACGTCGGGAGGTCCTGCTAGAGTTGTCTTACCTTAGCGATATATCTTGCGTATAGGAATCCCGGTGAAACTTTGGGTCTCCTCAAAGTTGAGGTTTTCCTCTAAGGAATCCGACGAGATCACAAGATTCTTGATAGAGGATTACTTTGCGGCCCGTGGCAGTTTGTGATGGACTAGTTGGAGCACCCCTGCAGGGTTTAATCTTTCGGAAGCCGTGCCCACGGTTATGTGGCATATATGGATATTTTGTTAACATCCGGTTCTAGACAACTTGAATTAACTCTAATAAAACAGCCAACTGTGTGCGTAATCGTGACTGTCTCCTTCGGAGATCACTCTTCGATCGGGAACACGGTGGGGTTATGTTTGACGTAAGTAGGTGTTCAGGATCACTTAATAATCATCTAGTCTTTCATCGCTCGTGTAGTCCACCATATAATTACTCTGTTAATCGTAAGTTAGCCACCATATATGCTTAGGTTGCTGCAAACCCATACACTAAACCTTCCTCACCTAATAACTTGACTAGATTCGTTACCAAGGTCATTAGATTGTTGAGTCCCAATGGCTCACAGATTACTACAAACCCCAACAGGTACAGGTGCGCCAAATGCAGGTATACTAACGACAACCAGTTCAAGTGGGAGTTCGATGAGGACTCTGGCCGTCTGTATGTGAACTATCTAGAAGACTGAAGCCGTGGTCGTGATCGTGGGCTAGCATACGGGATGTGTTAGATCATCTATTTTCTGTTTAAAGTCCGTAGATGGACTTGCTGCTACTCTGAATAATGTGTGTCTGTAAGCTATATGATATATTCTTAATAGATGGCAAGTGTATGCCCTACTTGTTAATCTTTAATTATGTATTGTGATGATTATCCCATTTGCAAAATGCGTAGATGCGCCCCTTTCCCCTTTTGAGGCCTCACCCCCAAATAAGGAAAGAGTTGCATCTTAGTCATTACAGGTTGGTAATCAGAGCCTTACGACCATAGGAGCCTTTGTGTGATCGAACTTGGCCGAGTCGAGTCTAGTAAAATGTTTTGAGTCTTAGATATATGAGAGAGTAGGTTTCTTTTTTCTCCTCTTCTATGCTCTCGTGAGGTTCTCGACTTAGGAAATCTTAATTCTACTCCTCTTCTCGCTCAAAAAAAAAAATTTAGGATCACCCAGGTATTTTGAAATCTATATGATATCGATGTGACGGAGTTCTGTCTTTGTGCCTCCTGTGTGACTTGATCTCTTCCGGGGAGTTGAGCTCCACGGGATTCGTGTGCACATCACCATCATTCAGATTTCTTAGTATCTCAGGACGGAGGATGTTCGTAATTGCTTCAATACTAGTTGTGACGAGAGGAGTCCGGCTTCCCCAGTACTGGTGCAGAGAGTTCTGGATGTATCGCCACACTTTGTATTGTTGTGATTATGAGGGTCCGTAGTAGATGAAGGTCCGAGATTCTGGTTATGTGTTGACGGATGTGATACACTGGACGGGTTAGTATAGGAGTTGTGGGAAATATTACTCCTTGTATTCGTGTACCAGATTGCATGACCAGATATTTCGGGAATTCATAGGCGGGATATCAAGTAGTGACTTATAGGACAATCTTCCTACAGATGCATGATGTGAGGTTGGGATTCGACATTCAGTGGGTATGTTTGTTCACGGTGGTCTTACAGCGGTTCTCGTTGTGTCTAAAAGAGTCCTTGTGGCTTGCTACAACTCAGGGATGCTTCGTAAGTCGTGTGCACAGCCTTGCACAGGATGGCTACTATAAATTCGAGCCCGTGCGATCATATCCACGAAGATATCGGATGGAATCTCTATCATACGTTTGTTCCAAGAAGTTCTAGCTCATACTTGGTTTGCAAGTGATCTACAATCATATTTTGTCGACAGTCACTTTGAGGAAGCATTCTTACTTTTTTTCGAGCGCAATTGCTAAATATTCTTGTTCAGATATTCCTGCCTTTTCGATTCAGCTTTAACTTGAATGTTATTCTCTGGTCTAATGTGTTGTCCGTCTTCAGGATGGCTCCACCAACTCGCCAGAATCCGGGTCGCGAGGGTGCTGATGTGCCGCCACCACCCCCTCCGCCACCTCTGCCGCCGCCTCCTCCTGCAAAGGCTTGGCAAGCGGTAATGGTTGCAACAAATGCTAACACTCAGATGTTAATCCAGCTGTTGCAAGAGAGGACAAATCAGGAGCAGGGCAATTTCAACCATGGTGGTAATCAGTTTGCATCTCTGAGTCAATTCCTGGCAAACTAGCCGAAGACCTTCACGTCGTGTGATTGGCCGTTTGATGCTGAGGACTGGATTTAGGACATGAATAAACACTTTGAGTGCAGCAATATCCGTCCAGAGTAATTTTTCAAGTTTGCAACATTTCAGCTCAAGGGGCAGGCAGTAGTTAAATGACTCCACAGGTGGCAAATTGATCAGTTGGGATGACTTCTGCAGAGATTTCAGGTCTCACTATATCCCGTCTAGCTTTGTGGAATAGATGCATGACAAGTTCAGACGGTTGAAGCAAGGTGGTTCCTCTGTGTACAAGTACAACGTCGAGTTCCATGAGCTCGCTCGATATGCCTTGCACGACATTCTAGATCTTGCCATTCTGGGCCTCTAGGATCTTGCATTCTTTTACCACTACGAGTCAAAATTTCATTAGTAGAAACATGATTATTTAATTGAGCAAGAATCAAATATTGAGTGCATTGAGTTTCTATCATTCAAGAGTATTTATCAAGGTTCTTTACAACTTGACTTAACCCTTATACCTCTTATGAAAGGTAGGTTATTACCATTTCATTTTAAGAGATGCATCTTTGGAAGTCTGTGTTGAAGTTATCTGGGTGGAATTTAAACTTGTTCATCGTCTCTTGAATTTCATCCTCCTAATGATAGATACTAAATATATCCACCTTTTCATTAATAACTTGCTCAATATGCTTACCTTTCTCTTGAGTAACCTTTTTGAATTCTTCCATGTCTTCAATATGATATATTTTTTCAGTCGGCTTTGTTGGCTCCTCAACAGTCCATTGTTCATGTGCAGATACAATTTTCTCTATAAGTTGTCTCCAATCTTGTAAGGTCAAGGACATAAATTGTCCTCCTACACTTAAATCAAGAATAGATTTTGATTCCTCGTTAATTCCATGATAAAACATGTGAAGTTTAACGTATTTAGCATAACCATGGTTAGGGCATAAAGTAAAAAAAATAGAATATATTTCACGGGCTTTATATAAAGTTTCACCGTCTTCCTAGACAAATAAGTTGAGATTTATCCTTGGTTTTGTAATCTTCGAGCTTGGCAGAAATTTAGCCATAAACCTTTCACTATACATAAGCTAGGTGATTATACTTCCTTGAGGCAATTGATTGTACCATTTCTCACCATCATCCTTTAAAGAAAACGTGAAGAACCTCAATAATACGAATTCTCGTGAAATGTCCTTTAATTTAAATGCCACACATAAAGTATCAATGAACATGAGATGTGCCTGTGGGTCTTCTTCTTTAGTTCCCAAAAAGGCATGCTTTCTAACTTACGTGATAAGATCATAGTCAATCGAGTGCTCTTTGGCATAATTAGTAGGATAAACTATAGTTGATCTGGAAATTAATACTCGAGCACAATAATCCCTAACAATATTCCTAGGCTTGGGAGTAATCAACATTTCTACAAACAAAGTGTTAAGCTCATATGTTTCACTATTTTTGTATCATTTCTATTAATGAAGGTTGTCGCTCCTTAGGAAAATGAGAAATGTAATATTGTCATACATTTTTCCTAAACGAGTAGATCCCCTCTGAGTTATAGCAAGCATCTACAATAGCAACACCTACAAAAATAGTTACAAAACAAATACGATGCTCTTAGATCCCCGGCAACAGTACCAGAAAATGCTTTTATGCCTGCAAGCCTAACAGGGTGGTGTAGCACTTTTGCAGAAGTATCCCAATGAGTAATTGTCCCAACAAAGAGTGGACGAGAGTATTTATAGTGGCGCTTCTATCACACATAAGGTTGCTACTGATACGTCTCAAACGTATCTATAATTTTTGATGGTTTCACGTTGTTATCTTGTCAACTTTGGATGTTTTATATACCTTTTATATCTTTTTTGGGACTAACTTATTAATTCAGTGCCTAGTGCCAGTTCCTGTTTTTTCTGTGTTTTTGACTCTTTTCAGATCTGATTTTGGAACGGAGTCCAAACGGAATGAGATCCCTGAAATGAATTTTTCCGGAACAGAAGAAGATCGGGGGACTTGAGGGCCAAGGCAGGAGGCCCACAGGGAGCCCACAAGCCCTGTAGCCGCGGCCAGGGGGCGCGGCTACCAGGCTTGTGGCCTCCCTGGACCTCCCCTGCCTTAGCTCTTTGGCCTATATATTCCCTAAAATCCCAGAAAAAATAAGGGCGTCCACAAAACCACTTTTCTGTCGCCGCAAGCTTCCGTTTCCGCGATATCTCATCTGGAGACCCTTCCCGGTGCCTTGCCGGAGGGGACTTTGGAGCTGGAGGGCTTCTACATCAACTTCATTGCCTCTCCAATGACTCGTGAGTAGTCTACTTCAGACCTACAGGTCCGTAGTTAGTAGCTAGATGGCTTCTTCTCTCTCTTGGATCTTCAATACAAAGTTCTCCATGATCTTCATGGAGATCTATCCGATGTAATCCTCTTTGGCGGTGTGTTTGTCGGGATCCGATGAATTGTGGATTTGTGATCAGATTATCTATGAATTATATTTGAGTCTTTCTTGATTTCTAATATGCATGATTTGATATCCTTTTTACTCTCTCGGAGTCTTGGGTTTTGTTTGGACAACTATATCTATGATTCTTGCAATGGGAGAAGTGCTTGGTTTTGGGTTCATACAGTGCATCTTGTTGTTGCCATCAAGGGTAACAAGATGGGCTTTCATCATAGATTTGAGATTGTCCATCTACATCATGTCATCTTGCTTAAGGCGTTACTCTGTTCTTATGAACTCAATACACTAGATGCATGCTGGATAGCGGTCAACGTGTGGAGTAATAGTAGTAGATGCATAAAGTATCGGTCTACTTGTTTTGGACGTGATGCCTATATGTATGATCATTGCCATAGATAACCTCATGACTTTGCGCGGTTCTATCAGTTGCTCGATAGTAATTCGTTCACCCACCGTCTACTTGCTTTCATGAGAGAAGCCACTAGTAAACACTACGGCCCCCGGGTCTACTCACAATTATCATCTCAGCTTTTACTTTTACTTTGCTTTATTTACTTTTTGCTTCAGTTCTCACTTTGGAAACAATCTATAAGGGATTGACAACCCCTTCATAGCGTTGGGTGCAAGCTCTTTGTGTTTGTGCAGGTACTTGTGACTTGACGCGATCCTCCTACTGGATTGATACCTTGGTTCTCAAACTGAGGGAAATACTTACTGCCGCTGTGCTACATCACCCTTTCCTCTTCAAGGGAACACCAACGCAAGGCTAAAAGGCCGCGGGGGAATCCTTTGCATATTTGCCAAGCAAATCCCTATAGGCGTAGCCAGCAGCACAAGGATTTTTGGCGCCGTTGCTGGGGAGGATCAGGTCAAGAATAGTCTCCCGTCAACGTGCCGATTTCTGGCGCCGTTACCGGGGAGAGATCAAGTCAAGATCTATCCAAGTAAGTGTCACAAACTCATCTCTTGCATTTACCTTTTTTGCCAGTTGCCTCTCGTTTTCCTCTCCCCCACTTCACATTTGCCGTTTTCATTTTCCTTTCTCCTTTGTCGTTTTCATTTTCCTTTTGTCGTTTTCCTTTGCCAGTTTTCTTGCTTGCTTGTGTTCTTGTTTTTTTGTTGAAGTCATCATGGCTGAAAACACCAAACTTTGCGACTTCTCGAATACTAATAATAATGATTTTATTAGTACTCCGATTGCTCCTGCCACTAGTGCGGAATCATACGAAATCAACGTTGCCTTGCTGAATCTTGTTACGAAAGAGCAATTTTCTGGCCTTCCTAGTGAAGATGCCGCTTCCCATCTTAATACTTTCATTGAACTTTGCGATATGAAGAATAAGAAAGATGTGGATAATGATGTTGTTAGATTGAAGCTTTTTCCGTTCTCTTTGCGAGATCGCGCAAAAACTTGGTTTTCTTCTTTGCCTAAAAATAATATCGATTCTTGGAATAAGTGCAAAGATGCTTACATATCCAAGTATTTTCCGTCGGCTAAGATTATCTCTCTCTGTAACGATATCATGAATTTCAAGCAACTTGATCATGAACACGTTGCACAATCTTGGGAGAGGATGAAGTAAATGATTAGAAATTGTTCCGCTCATGGCTTGAGTTTGTGGATGATTATACAAATCTTTTACGCTGGTTTGAATTTTGATTCTAGAAATATCTTGGACTCCGCCTCACGTGGAACGTTCATGGAAATCACGTTAGGATAAGCTACAAAACTCCTAGACAATATCATGACCAACTACTCTCAGTGGCACACTGAAAGGTCACCTGCTAGCAAAAAGGTACACGCTATAGAAGAAATTAACTCACTTAGTGCTAAGATGGACGAGTTGATGAATTTGGTTGCTAGTTGAAATGGTGCTTTAGATCCTAATGACATGACACTATCTTCCTTGATTGAGAGTAGCAACGCTAGTTTGGACGTTAATTTTATTGGTAGGAACAATTTTGGCAACAACAATGCTTTTAGAGGAAACTATGTTCCTAGGCCTTTTCCTAGTAACTCCTCTAACAACTATGGCAATTCCTACAACAACACTTATGGAAATCATAACAAATTACCCTCTGATTTAGAGAGTAATATCAAAGAGTTGATCAACTCTCAAAAGATTTTCAATGTGTCCATAGAGGAAAAACTACTAAAAATAGACGATTTGGCTAAGAGCGTTGATAGGATGTCTTGTGATATTGATGCTTTGAAAGTTAGATGTGCTCCTCCGAAGGTCAACTTGGAGGAAACTTCAAAAGCTACGCGTGTCTCCATGAATGAGAGCAAAGAAAGAACCGCCCTAAGCATGAATGGTTTAAAAGGGTGCGTTCTAGTGATGCAAATCACGAAGATATTAAAGTGCTTGGTGTGACTCCTCTTGAATCTTTGTTCTCGCGTGTCAAACCTATTGATGAAGGGGCTGGATATGAATCCACTTTGGTTGAAAAACACCCCAATGATTCGGAGTCCACCTATCTTGATGATAAAGGTGTGGAGAGTGGAGTAGAAGAAATCAAAATATTGGGTAGTAATGAGCTCCCACTTTGGATTTCAAGGGATTCAATTATGATAGTTGTTCCTTGTTTGAATACATTTCCTTGATGCAATCCATTGCAAACTCTCCACATGCTTATAGCCAAAGCAAAGCCTTTACCGCTCATATCGTAGATGCTATGATGAAATCTCTTGAAGAGAAACTCGAATTAGAAGTATCTATACCTAGAAAACTTCATGATGAGTGGGGACCTACTATCAAAATCAAAATCAAAAACTATGAATGCAACGCTTTGTGTGATTTGGGTGCTAGTGTTTCCGCGATTCCAAAGTCTTTATGTGATACTCTTGGTTTTCATGAGACTGAAGAGTGTTCTCTTAATTTGCATCTTGCGGATTCTACTGTCAAGAAACCCATGGGAAGGATCAATGATGTTCTTATTGTTGCAAATAAGAACTATGTACCCGTGGATTTCATTGTACTTGACATAGATTGCAATCCTTCATGTCCCATTTTTCTTGGTAGCCCTTTCCTAAGGACTATTGGTGCTATCATCGATATGAAGGAAGCGAATATTAGATTTCAATTTCCTCTAAACAAGGGCATGGAGCATTTTCCTAGAAATAAAATAAGATTGCCTTATGAATCTATGATGAGGGCTACTTATGGTTTGAGCACCAAAGATGACTATACATGATTCCATCACCTTATGCCTAGCTAAGGGCGTTAAACAATAGCGCTTGTTGGGAGGCAACCCAACGAATCTATCCTTTTTCTTTATGTTTTTTGTTTTCCACACTTTCATAATTCTTTTATGATTGTGTTTTTTGAGTTTCTTTAGCGTTTGTGCCAAGTAAAACCGTTATGATTAGCCTTGGGGATGATCGTTTGATCATGCTGGAAAAAGACAGAAACTTTCTGCTCACGAAAAGAATTTTCTTTTTTTTCTGTGAGAGCTTTTGAGTTGATTCTTTTTTCTTATGATTTCTACGAAATTCTTCAGACTTTCATAATTGTTCATAATTTTTGAAATACAAGAAGTATACAAAGTATACAGATTGCTACAGACTGGTCTGCTGTTAACAGATTCTGTTTTTGTTGAGTTGGTTGCTTATTTTGATGAAACTATGGATAGTATCTAGGGGTATTAGCCATGGAAGATTGAAAATACAGTAACCCAACATCAACATAAGTAGAATTTAAGTTTTCTACAGTACCTAAGGAAGTGGTGATTTGCTTTCTTATACTAATGATATCACGAGTTTCTGTTTAAGTTTCGTGTTGTGAAGTTTTCAAGTTTTGGGTCAAGTTCTTATGGACAAAGAGATAAAGAGTGGCAAGAGCTCAATCTTGGGGATGCCCAAGGCACCCCAAGTTGATTCAAGGATGCCGAAAAAGCCTAAGCTTGGGGATGCCCCGGGAACGCATCCCCTCTTTCGTCTTCAATCCATCGATAACATTACTTGGGTCTATATTTTTATTCACACATGTTATGTGTTTTGCTTGGAGCGTCTTGTATCGTAGGAGTCTTTTATTTTTGTTGTGTCACAATCTTCCTTGCTGCACACCTAGAGAGAGAGACAAGCACTCACCGTGATTTTGTCGAGCTTCACTTATATCCTTTGGTTAGGCAATTCAGCTCACATGTGTTACACTTATATATTTTGAGCTAGTTGATTTTGCTCTATGTGCTTCACTTCTATCTTTTGGAGCACGGCAGTGCGTCGCGTGGTAGTTGATCTATTCTATGAAACTAGTCTCAAAAGGGGTAGTTATCCAAAGGGATATGAAAACTTCCACCTTCATGTGCATTGAGTAGTTACAGAAGTTTGATTCATCTCAATTAGTTTTGAGTTGTGGTTGTGGTAATATTGAAGTTCTACTAGTAAGGTGTCGTGGATCTAGAAATACTTCTGCTGAAGTTAGTGATTCCCGTAGCATGCACGTATGGTGAACCGCTATGTGATGAAGTCTGAGCATGATTAGATGAAGTCTGAGCATGATTAGTTTGTTGATTTTCATCCTTTGTGTAGCGGTCGGGATCGCGCGATGGTTTATACCTACCAACCCTTCCCTAGGAGTATGCGTTGAATGCTTTGTTTCGATTACTACTAAAACTTTTGCAACAAGTATATGAGTTCTTCATGACTAATGTTGAGTCCATGGTTTATATGCACTTCACCTTCCTCCATCACTATCTTCTTTAGTGTCGTGCAACTTTCGCCGGTGCATAAAACCACCATTAGCCTCCCTCAAAACAGCCACCATACCTACCTACTATGGCTTTTTCAAAGCCATTCCGAGATATATTGCCATGCAACTACCACCATGACATGTGCCACAGCTTCTACATTGCCATTGCATGATCATAAGATAGCTAGCATGATGTTTCCATTGATGTCTATGACATGCTAGATCATTGTCACGGTACACTACCGAAGGCATTTCATATAGAGTCATCATTGCTCTAAGTTTTGAGTTGTAAGTGTGATGATCATCATTGATGGAACATTGTCCCATGTGAGGAAATAAAAGAGGCCAGCGAAGCCCATTTACAAAAAGAGGCCAAACATGCCCACCAAAAAAAGAGAGGCCAAAGAGCCCACCAAAAAATGAGAGAAAAGAGAGAAGGGACAATGCTACTATCTCCTTTCCACACTTGTGCTTCATATTAAGCACCATGATCTTCATGATTCAGAGTCTCTCGTCTTGTCACCACCATATAGCTAGTGGGAAATTTTCATTATATAACTTGGCTTGTATATTCCAATGATGGGCTTCCTCAAAATTGCCTTAGGTCTTCGTGAGCAAGCAAGTTGAATGCACACCCACTAGTTTTTCTTTAAGAGCTTTCACATACTCTTAGCTCTAGTGCATCATTTGTATGGCAATCCCTACTCATTCATATTGATATCTATTGATGACCATCTCCATAGCTCATTGATATGCCTATTCGATGTGACTATCTTCTCCTTGTTTGCCTTGCAACCTCCACCACACTCCATTCCACTTATAGTGCTAAAACCATGGCTCATGCTCATGTATTGCGTGAGAGTTGAAAAGGTTTGAGAAAGTAAAGGTGTGAAAACAATTACTTGGCCAATACCGAGGTTGTGCATGATTTAAATTCGTTGTGCAAGGATGATCGAGCATAGCCAGACTATATGATTTTGTAGGGATAACTTTCTTTTGGCCTTGTTATTTTGAAAGTTCATGATTACCTTGTTAGTTTGCTTGAAGTATTATTGTCTCCACGTCAATAGCAAACGATTGTTTGGAATCTAACGGATCTGAACATTCACGTCACATAAGAGGAGTTACAAAGGACATCTATGCTAGGTAGCATGAAAGCATCAAAAATTCATTCTTTATCACTTCCCTACTCGAGGACGGGCAGGAGTTAAGCTTGGGGATGCTTGATACGTCTCAAACGTATCTATAATTTTTGATGGTTTCATGTTGTTATCTTGTCAACATTGGATGTTTTATATACCTTTTATATCTTTTTTAGGACTAACCTATTAATACAGTGCCTAGTGCCACTTCCTGTTTTTTCTGTGTTTTTGACTCTTTTCAGATCTGATTTTGGAACGGAGTCCAAACGGAATAAAATCCCCGAAATGAATTTTTCTGAAACAGAAGAAGATCGGGGGACTTGAGGGCCAAGGCAGGAGGCCCACAGGGAGCCCATAAGCCATGTAGCCGCGGCCAGGGGGCCCGCGGCCACCAGGCTTGTGGCCTCCCTGGAGCTCCCCTGACCTAGCTCTTTGGCCTATATATTCCCTAAAATCCCAGAAAAAATAAGGGCGTCCACGAAACCACTTTTCCGCCACCGCAATCTTCCGTTTCCACGAGATCTCATCTGGAGACCCTTCCCGGTGCCCTGCCGAAGGGGACTTTGGAGCTGGAGGGCTTCTACATCAACATCATTGCCTCTCCAATGACTCGTGAGTAGTCTACTTCATACCTACGGGTCCGTAGTTAGTAGCTAGATGGCCTCTTCTCTCTCTTGGATCTTCAATACAAATTTCTCCATGATCTTCATGGAGATCTATCCGATGTAATCCTCTTTGGCGGTGTGTTTGTCGAGATCGATGAATTGTGGATTTGTGATCAGATTCTCTATGAATTTTATTTGAGTCTTTGCTGATTTCTTATATGCATGATTTGATATCCTTGTAAGTATCTCCGAGTCTTGGGTTTTGTTTGGCCAACTAGATCTATGATTCTTGCAGTGGGAGAAGTGCTTGGTTTTGGGTTCATACCGTGCGGTGACCTTTCCCAATGACAGAAGGGGCAGCAAGGCATGCATCGTGTTGTTGCCATCAAGGGTAACAAGATGGGCTTTCATCATAGATTTGAGATTGTCCATCTACATGATGTCATCTTGCTTAAGGTGTTACTCTGTTCTTATGAACTCAATCTATAAGGGATTGACAACCCCTTCATAGCGTTGGGTGCATGCTCTTTGTGTTTGTGCAGGTACTTGTGACTTGACGTGATCCTCCTACTGGATTGATACCTTGGTTCTCAAACTGAGGGAAATACTTACTGCCGCTGTGCTACATCACCCTTTCCTCTTCAAGGGAACACCAACGCAAGGCTAAAAGGCCGCAGGGGAATCCTTTGCATATTTGCCAAGGAAATCCCTATAGGCGTAGCCAGCAGCACCTACTTGTAAACTGCATTGGGATTTTCCCCGAAGCTAAGGGCAGATGCAACACAGTAGAGATAAGTATTTCCCATTGTGAGAACCAAGGTTATCAAACCAATAGGAGAATCATGAAAAAACCCTTTGACAACACCTACACAAACAGAACCAAACAACTTGCACCCAATGCGGGCAACAGGGATGTCAAGCCCCTTGAACTCATTACTTACAAGGATTTAATACAGATAGATAGTTAATAGAAATATATAAAAGTAAATAACAATAAACAAATTGCAGTAAAGCATTTTTGGAGTTTTAGTTAATATGTTTAAGTGGACCTAGGGGGCATAGTTTTCGCTAGAGGCTTCTCTCTTGAACATAGCATACGGTAAAAAAATTGTTGGGCAATTCATAGAATAGCGCATAGTTATGCCATGTTATTCATGCCAATGATCATGCATATAGGCATCACGACCATAAACAAGTAGACCGTCTCCTGCCTGCATCTACTACTATTACTCCACTCATCGACCGCTATCCAGCATGCATCTAGAGTATTAAGTATGAAACAGAGTAATGCTTGGAGCAAGATGACATGATGTGGACAAAGTAAGACAAGCAATATGTTCATAATCTGTCATTTATCATTAATTGAAACAATACAATATGTGGCATGTACATTTTTGTCATTGGGATAGAGCACCGCAAGATTGAACCCATTACAATGCACCACTCCCAGTGAAGATCAATCAATCTAGTTGGGCAAACTAGACCGATGGATCAGAGAGAAATACGAGCTATAACAATCATGCATAAATAATCCGGAGAAGACTCAATATATTCATGAATAATCCAATCATAAAACCACAATTCATCGGATCCCAACAAATACACCGCAAAAGTGGATTACATTAGATAGATCACCGTAGGAATAGCGGTTCTATTGAAGATCAAAGAGAGAGAAGAAGCCATCTAGGTACTATCTATGGACCCATAGGTCTGTGGTGGACTACTCACACATCACCATGGATGCAACATGGTTGATGTAGATGGCCTTCATGATCGATTCCCCTCCGACAGGGCACCAAAAAAGGTTTCTGGATGGCCTCCCGTTGTAGAAGCTTGCGACGGAGGAAAAAGTGTTTCGGGTGGCTCTTCGTTGGTTTCCCTATTTTAGAGAATTTATGGACGTGGAATTAGGTCAAACGAGGGGCCCATAAGGCATCAGGGCGCGCCTACCCCTGGGTGGGCCCTCCTGCCTTGACGTCTCATTGTCTATCGTGTGATCTCCTTTTGAAGCTTCCTCGTCCTCTTTTGTCCACACAAAAATAGTCAAAAAGTTCCATAGCATTTGGACTTTGTGTGGTACTAATTTCCTCGAAAATGAAAAACAAGTAGAAAAGAGCAACTGGAATTAGGCATTGGATTAATAGGTTAGTTCCCAAAAATGATATAAAATAGCATATAATTGCATATAAATATCCAAGATTGTTAATATAATAGCATGTAAAAATTAAAAATTATCGATACATTGGAGACGTATCAGGGGTCATAGCTCTTGTGTGAAGTTACTTCTTGACCTTCTCAAATATCGTTGTTGTCTTGGATAACCGATAAACTAGTTGTGCAAATATAACAAGAGTTTGAAAGTCTATTCTAAAGTAACTAGTAAAATTAAATGACAAAAGTAGGGCTAGGGATTCTGTTTCCTACAGCAAAGAGTTTAGGTGCAAAGAAATTTTAGTTCATGGCAAGAATATATAAATTATGCGAGTGCGACAACAATACGAGTTACCTTATATTGTACTAATGGCATTTGATATGTGTGTTCCATAGGTGAATCCCCCTAAAGTTATGAAACTCCTCCATGCTGTGTTATATTTCATTCTATGGTCGTGCTTCACCGTTGCCACAGAGTGGTCATTTCCATGATTAAGGTCCTTCTATCAGAACCAAGCATTAAGTTCAATGGACCACCATTATCTCATATTGTCTCTGGTCCTCATAGATATCTCCACCTATCACGTCACAAGTCACAGATATCCTAAACAATATGTGTTACGTGTGTTGGTCTTGAGATCATGTTGCTTGAGCCCTAAAATTGGACAACATGCATAGAGTTCACCACAATATAACAACATACTAGATAGATCATACTACTACGAATGCAAATGACGAAATATAGAACAGGAACAGATTAATCTTACTAGTTACCTACATCTCCCACACCTAGGGAAATTACTCAGACATCTTAAGAGGGGACGAATAGAGATAAAGGCCATGAAAACCATATCTATAATACCGGAAAGATCCACAACAAGATGAAATGGGTAATTCAAATAGTCTTCATCCTACATATGGGATTGTGTAGAGTTAAAAATTAGAATTTCTCTTAGAAGAGTGAAAGGGGTGAGATGACGATGATGGAGATGAAAGAACCAAAACTATGATGATCTTCGAAGGTTCTTGACATCCTTTCTTCTCCTGTTCTGGATGGTGTGGTGGCGGCTAGGGTTCTCTTCTGCCACTGGGGCCTTCACAAAAGTTGTTCGTATAGACGTGGTGGAGCTGATGGCAATCCATATGATTGGTCATACAGGCACATGTGGACATTTGGAATGCAGTATTTTGCTCTGCTACACGTGATGTCAAGGTTCCCTTTATGGAAGTTGCTCCATTTGGCTTGATTTGTAGCAATCCCTCTTGGTTTCATTCTGTAATTGACATTTCCTACCAAACATTGGGAAAAGGTATTTTCTTCTCCTTCTAAGGATTAGCGTCAAAAATATCCAAAGATCAATGAAAATCCAATGAAACCAAGCAAGAATCATTACAAAAAACATCACAAATTCTCAAGCCATCACCGTCGTATCACCATTTCATCTTCGAAATCAAAATGGAATTAAAGTACATCACACACTATTTGTTAGCAGGAATTTTGTGCAATGTAGTATCCAATATATTATGTCGAAAGCTTCAAAAACAAAATTTGCACATTCAAACTCATCACACACGGGGTAAGCTATATGAATCATTTGCGATGTTTTGATATCGCACATAGTTCTGCACAAGGGACTATGTCCGATGACACTTTGGGCGCTAGTTTTTGGTGCACCGAACGAAAATTTTGGGCTACCCGGAAATATCTACCTCCCCCACCCCTCGTACCAATCAAAACCACACTTCCCTTGTTTCCTCTTTCCTTTCCAAGTTCAAATCTTCACTGCTTGCTTGAAGCGCCACCTCCTTGCCGACGAGGCTCCTTCCTTCTCTTCGGCCTTGTCGGTCTAGTGATGTAATCCACACCTCTCCCATACCCCCTCTCCCGACCCCTCCTCCATCCCACATGCCCCGACCGCCGATGCAACACCTTCCACTCAAAATACTACACCATCCTCCAAATAATCGCCGTCAGAAGACATGGTGCGCGTAATATAGCCAACTACTCAAGGAGCACTTGGCAGCGGAGAAGCAAATCACGACCGCACGCTCGAATGAGGCTGCGATAGTTGCCATGTGTGCCAACTCCAAGAACTTGGATGAGAACCTCGCCATCTAGGCCACCGTCAATGCCTTGCACATGGACGCCGCCATATGATTGACTGCCTTAAATGACAGTTCACGGTGTTTTCCCGAGGGTACCGCTGGTGCCTCCCACGAAGACTACGAGGTGTTTTCTAAGCATGCTCGTGCTTACCTAAACTTTAGAGCCGGCAAGTTTGTGCCTCGATGGGCTTAAGAGAATAATGATACGTCTCCGTCGTATCTACTTTTCCGAACTCTTTTACCCTTGTTTTGGACTCTAATTTGCATGATTTGAATGGAACTAACCCGAACTAACGCTGTTTTCAGCAGAATTGTCGTGGTGTTGTTTTTGCGCAGAAATAAAAGTTCTCGAAATGACCTGAAAATTTACGGAGAATTTTTCGGGAATTAATGAAAAATACTGGCGCAAGAATCAGCGGAGGGAGTGGAGCCGTGAGCCCACAAGCCCACCAGGTGCCCCCCCTGGCCGCACGTGGCAGGCTTGTGGGTCCCACGAAGCTCCACCGCCTCTCAATGCAGTTCTATATAGTCCCTTTCGTCAGGAAAAAAAATCAGGGAGAAGGATTCGTCACGTTTTACGATACGGAGGCGCCGCCACCTCGTGTTCTTCATGTGGAGGGCAGATCTGGAGTCCGTTCGGGGCTCCGAAGAGGGGAGATCGTCGCCATCGTCATCATCAACCTTCCTTCATCGCCAATTCCATGATGCTCTTCACTGTTCGTGAGTAATCTCATCGTAGGCTTGCTAGACGGTGATGGGTTGGATGAGATCTATCACGTAATCGAGTTAGTTTTGACGGGGATTGATCCCTAGTATCCACTATGTTCTGAGATTGATGTTGCTACTACTTTGCCATGCTTAATGCTTGTCACTAGGGCCCGAGTGCCATGATTTCAGATCTGAACCTATCATGTTGTCGCCAATATATGTGTGTTTTAGATCCTATCTTGCAAGTTGTAGTCACCTACTATGTGTTATGACCCGGCAACCCCGGAGTGACAATAGTCGGAACCACTCCCGGAGATGACCATAGTATGAGGAGTTCATGTATTCACCAAGTGTTAATGCGTTGGTCCAGTTCTTTATTAAAAGGAGAACCTTAATATCCCGTAGTTTCCATTAGGACCCCGCTGCCACGGGAGGGATGGACAATAGATGTCATGCAAGTTCTTTTCCCTAAGCACGTATGACTACATACGAAATACATGCCTATATTAGATTGACGAACGGGAGCTAGTTACATATCTCTCCGTGTTATAGATGTTACATGATGAATTACATCCGGCATAATCATCCATCACCGATCCAATGCCTATGAGTCTTTCCCTACTGGTCATTGCTACGTTACTTTGCCGCTACTGCTGTCACTTCTGCTATTGTTACTCTGTTGCGACTCTTGTTACTTTCCTGCTACTAGTTATTGTTGCTACTGTTGCTATCACCCTACTTTGCTACTGATACTTTGATGCAGACACTAAATCTTTCACGTGTGGTTGAATTGACAACTCAACTGCTAATACTTGAGAATATTCTTTCGCTTCCCCTTGAGTCGAATCAATAAATTTGGGTTGAATACTCTACCCTCGAAAACTGTTACTATCCGCTATACTTGTGGGTTATCAAGACCATTTTCTGGCGCCGTTGCCGGGGAAGCACATCTATATTCTCTAAGTCACTTGGGATTTACATCTGCTGGTCACTATGAGGAATCCGATAGATCCAACAACTAAAGTCTTGCCCTCAACTACGAGGACAGGTAAGGAACTGTCATCTAGCTCCGCACTTGATTCACCTTCAGTTATGAGTAAGTTTGCGACACCGCCTCCTGCTAGAAATCTTGATATGTCGCCTGTTCTTGATGATGCTACTTCTGCTGCCCATGATGCTTATGATGATGCCATGCTTAATACTGCTTTGCCTGATGATGCTATGCTTGATACTGCTTTGCCTGATGATGCCATGCTTGATACTGCTTTGCCACTAGGTGCATTCCTTGATGCACAAATTGCTAGAGCTGCTGCTAGATGTGATGATACTTTTGAAACTCCTGATACTATTGAAGTAGAACCTGCTATTATGCCTGAATTGCCTGATATGCCTGAGCATTATGATATGCCTGAGGACTTTCTTTCTTGTAAGGATAGCTATGATGTTGAGAAATTACTGCTCAAGTGGAAAGAAAAATCTTTGAACGCTAGGATGAAATACGACCCGAAGTTTGCTACTTCGCCTATCTTTGTGACCGATAAGGATTATGAATTCTCTGTCGACCCTGAGTTAATCACTCTCGTCGAATCTGATCCTTTTCACGGTTATGAGTCTGCAACAGTTGTAGCTCATCTTACCAAACTCCATGATATAGCCACCCTATTCGCTAGTGAGGAAAAGATCCGTCACTACTATATCCTCAAGTTGTTTCCTTTCTCGCTAAAGGATGATGCTAAGACCTGGTTCAATTCTCTTGCTCCTGGTTGTGTGCGTAGCCCCCAGGATATGGTCTACTACTTCTCTGAAAAATATTTCCCTTCCCATAAGAAGCAATCTGCCTTGCAGGAAATATACAACTTTGCTCAAGTTGGAGAAGAGAGTCTCCCACAAGCTTGGGGGAGGCTCGTCCAGCTATTGAATGCTTTGCCTGATCACCCTCTTGAGAAGAATGAAATACTTGATATATTCTATAATGGACTTACCGATGCTTCTAAAGACCACCTGGATAGTTGTGCTGGTTGTGTTTTTAGGGAACGAACTGTAGAACAAGCTGAGATCCTACTGAATAACATCTTGTGTAATGAGAATGCTTGGACTATTCCCGAACCACCTCCTAAGCCAACTCCGAAGAAAAGAGGTATTCTATTCCTCAGTCCTCAAGATATGCAAGAAGCTAAGAAATCTATGCGAGAGAAAGGCATTAAATCTGAAGATGTCAAAAATCTACCACCTATCGAAGAGATCCATGGTCTTGATAACCCCATACAGGTAGTAGAAGTAAATTCTCTGCGTAGGTTTGATGAGAGTGATATTCCTTTCGATAAACCTGCTAGCTTATGCCTCGATGAATTTGATAACTTTGTTGCCAAACAACAGAGTTTCAATGATTATGTTAGCAGCCAATTGGAACAGAATGCTCGTATGCTTAGTCATTTAAGTGCTTGTGTGGACAGAAATGTCAATGATCTTAAGCTTCTGAGTAAACATGCCTCTATGGTTACTACTCAGGTAAAACAAGTACTTAAAGCTCAGAATGACTTGCTCAATGAGTTGAATGACAATTCTGTTAGAGTCGTTACTAGAGGCGGTAGAATGACCCAGGAACCTTTGTATCATGAGGGTCATCCTAAGAGAATTGAACAAGATTCTCAAGGAGTTAGCACTGATGCACCTAGTCATCCTAGAAAGAACAAGAAAGATGATAGGAACCCGCACGCTAGCAAGCATGTTGTTGATACACCTGAGAATCCAAACGATGTCTCTGTTTCTGATGCCGAGACACAATCTGGTGATGAACATGAGCCTAATGATAATATCAATAGTGATGTTCATGAAGATGCTCAACCTAGCAATGATAAGGATGTGCAGATTGAACCTGTTTATCTTGGTAACCCACAGCCTAAGAATAGAAGATATGATAAGAATGACTTTGCTGCTAGGAAGCATGGTAAAGAAAGGGAACGGTGGGTTCAGAAACCCATGCCCTTTCCTCCCGAACCATCCAAGAAAAAGGATGATGAGGATTTTGAGCGCTTTGTTGAAATGATTAGACCTGTCTTTCTGCAAATGCGTTTGACAGATATGCTCAAAATGTCTCCGTATGCTAAGTACATGAAGGATATTGTGACTAATAAGAGGAGGATACCTGAGGTTGAGATTTCCACCATGCTCGCTAATTATACCTTCAAGGGTGGAACTCCTAAGAAACTAGGTGATCTCAGAGTGCCCACTATACCTTGCTCCATTAAAGGCAACTACGTTAGAACTGCTTTATGCGACCTTGGAGCCGGTGTTAGTGTTATGCCTCTATCTCTTTATCATAGACTTGAATTGGATAAGTTGACACCCACTGAAATCTCTCGGCAAATGGCCGACAAATCAACTGCTTTCCCTATCGGCATTTGCGAGGATGTGCCTGTTGTGGTTGCTAATGTCACTATCTTAACGGACTTTGTTATTCTGGATATTCCCGAGGATGATGCCATGGCGTTCATCCTTGGAAGACCCTTTTTAAACACTGGAGGGGCTGTTATAGATTACAACAAAGGCAATGTCACTTTCCATGTCAACGGTAATGAGCATACGGTGCACTTTCTGAAGAAACAATATTGAGTACATTGCATCAATGCTATCAAAAAAACTTCATCGATTCTTATTGGGAGCTTTGAATGCCCTATACCTCGTGTCAAGATGAAGTATGATTTGCTTGTTGGGGAGATACACATCCCCATTGAGGTGACTTAGTGACTATTCGAAAATTCTCCGTTCTCTTTTGCAATTCGAAAAGGTTTGTCAAGAAGACTTCATCAACCTCATTGACGGATTTCTTTCGATGACCATGAGATGGATGAATCGAGGAGTCACAAACCTCTGTTCCAAGCTTTCACCTTCGGTTTCTTAGAAGAAAAATGATAGGTTTAGTTTAGTTTAGTTTTCCATGTTTTCTGTTTTAGCATCCGGTAGAAAAGTACCCCGAAAATAAAAGTTCTCCGAACGTCCTGAAAATCAAGTATGATTTTTTCTGGATTTTTTGAAAAATACTGAGACGGAGAGCTAGTCTGGGGGCTGCACCAGTGGGCCACAAGCCCACCAGGCGCGGGCACCCCCTTGGCCGCGCCTAGCTGGCTTGTGGGGCCCACGTGCACCCCCTCCACTCATTCTAGCTCTCATCTGCTTCTCCTAACTCCAAAAAATTGTTTCACAGCTCAAACCCGTGTTCTTGCTCCTCTTGCTGGGATTTTTGATCTCCTTTCTCAAAGCACCAATCTCCAAACCGTTTTGGGGAAATTACTCCTTGGTAAGTGACTCCTCCATTGGTCCAATTAGTTTTTGCTCTAGTGCCTTATACTTTGCGTATTTTTGCTGCCTTGGTGACCATGTTCTTGAGCTTTTCATGCTAATTCTATCTAGTCCCAAGTGGTTTTGATGCGTAATATGGCCTCTAGGCACTTGTGGGAGTAGTTTCTATGAGTTTAATTGAGCCTTGTTCACTTTTCCTTTGGGTCACTGAAAATTTCAAAAACATTCAGAGATAGAAAAGGGGAAAGATGAGGAGGTTCTTAAGAGGCTCTTCAAGCCGTGACCCCAAGGATGATGGAAGTGAGAAGAAGCCCAAGCATCCGGTCCCTCGAGTCGCAGAAGGTCGAGCGTGCGAGTGGCCAAGCTATGTGTTCTTACGCGCCGCCGGACTTTATGAGGACTTTTATTACTTGGTGGAGAACGCATGCCTCACCGCCTTCGTTGAATATAACTGTCCGCAATACCTTCTCCTCACTAATCTCTTCGTACAAAGCTTTAACTTCTATCCGAGGAAGAATCCTCCTATGGTTGTGATGGGGTTATAGTCCCAGGGTAGGATCATAGGCCTGCCCTATAGGTCCTACCCAAGGACTACCCTTCATAGAGGACAAGGCCCTTAGACAGTTCCGACTGAACTAAGGACTCCCCCATCATCCAGTCGGTGACGAACACTCGGAGCGTATTTAACGTACCGACTGAATTCCACTCTGTACGTCATAACCTCCCAGGAGGGCAATGGTCATACGTTTTCGTACACCATTATTAACATTTAAGGCATACGTTACCTGTAACGTAGGCATTTATTCGCCACTATTCCACCCCTGTCCACCGGGCCATTATGAAGGGCAGCGCACTCTATATAAGCCGCCCTTCCGCACTGGTTCAAGGGTTGGCATTTACTGTAATCTGATATTCCACTCGACACTAAGCTCCCAAGAGCACTGAGACGTAGGGCTTTCACCTCCACCGTAGAGGGGCCTGAACTCATACATCCTCACGGTAGCTAAGGCTGTGCCCATCCTTTCGTACCCTACACATCTACTATCAGACTTATACATACGACAGTTGGCGCCCACCGTGGGGCAGGCGTCTAAGCGACTTCCGGCGAGTTTGCGACTTCATCTTTTCATCATGTCGTCCGGCGGTGATTTGTGCATGGGTCATGAGATCCTCGTCGGCACACTCTCCTTCATCGTCGACGATTCGGCATGGCTTCGGGATGCACCACTCGATGTCGAGGCGCTCCCCAGTCGCGGTGCTACGCACTTCCGTGCCGGTTCTCGCGACATCCTTCTTCTCCAGCAATCGGCCCAGTGTCGATCTTTGCCCCCGTCACGCACCGCAACAAGCGGTCCTGCCGTCCGCGGCTCCAGCGTTGGGTGCGACACGCCCAGGCGCGACAGAACGCGTCCTCTCAAGTGGCGGTCCTCGAGTTGGTTGTGGTCGCGCCGCCGTCCCAGTGCTTGGACTCAGTCTCGACTGAGTTACCTTCCGAGTACTTGGGTCGCGGGCCTGCAGCCGAAGTTCTCATGGCCGATTCCCATGAAAGTCCCCTCCGAACTGGTCGGAACGAGCATGAGGTCGGCGAATCATCCGGCGCTCATCGTCAACACCACCGTCCTGCCAGTCGATGGACGCGCCAGAGCAACGTCGAGGTGTTTCGCACACCCGTCCTCAACCTGGCTGTCGCTGCCAAGATAGTCGATTCCCTCCAACCGACTGATTCAGAGGCTGGTAGAGGGATCGAGCAGATCCGTGCCCTGTTGCATACGGCGTACCAGCAGAATTCCGCGGTCTCCCAGTCGCACAACATGATCCACAACAGTTCTGTTCACACGAACACGCATCGGTCGGTTTTCAGCCCCGACTCTCATCAGCGACGCGGAGGAGGCAGCCGTTCCAGGAATCCCGAAGATCATCGCCGTTCACGCACCCCTCCGCGGGGTGGGCCCTACGGGCCCCGGCATCACGATGATCGGCGTTCAGTTGGTGACGCGTATGATCCAAGGCTCGACGCAAGAGGATACATCGCCCAGAGGAAGGTCGACAGGAGTCGAGCCCACCGTGATGGTCACGATAGAGATCGTCCGAGTGGAAGCAGGACCATCGTCTCTGGTCCCGAGTGCTTCAGTCGGGCCATCCGTTCAGCTGACATCCCTCCCAACTTCCGATTGGCGACGGGAATCAGCAAGTTCACAGGAGAGTCCAAGCCAGAAACGTGGCTGGACGACTACAGAGTGGCGGTCCAGATCGGTGGCGGAGATGACCAGGTCGCCATGAAGCATTTCCCCCTGATGCTCGACGGCTCGACACGAGCGTGGCTGAACCAGTTTGCTCCATCAAGCATCTACAGCTGGGGAGATCTGTCCCGAGTCTTCATCAGGACCTTCGAGGGCACGTGCAAACGCCCTATTGGTCTCGTGGAGCTCCTGCACTGTGTCCAAAAGTAGAATGAGCCCCTGCGCGATTTCATCCAGCATTGTACGACCCTCTACCACACGGTGGAGAACATCACGGAGCATCAAGCAGTCTGCGCCTTCAAGGCAGGCGTGCGGTACAGGGACATGTACCTGAAATTCCGTCGGACAGGCGACATCTCCATGAGCAAGATGATGGAGATAGCCGCACGCTATGCAAATGGCGAAGAGGAGGACCGCATACGTAGCGGCAAGCATAAGGCAGTCGCCGATGGAGATGGGAACAACAATCGGAAGCAGAACCAGAAAGCTCCATCCACTCCGCAGGCAGAAGCAGCAGCCGTTACAAATGCCAAGTTCAAGGGCAAGGGGAAAGCTCAGTACACCCCCAAGAAGAAACAGTTCGGGAATTCCATCCTGGATCAGCCGTGCCCAATCCACACGAAGATGGATGAGGAAGGCAACGCCATATTCCCGAAGCACACCACTCGGCAGTGTCGTCTCCTGATCCAAGGATTCGGTGAAGGGCAACCAAGTGAAAAGGACAACGAGCAGGATGATGAGGACAAGGAGGATCCATTCCCCCAAGTCCATGCAACGCTGATGATTTTTGCTGATGTGGAAAGCAAAAGTCGACTGAAGCTGGTGAACAGGGAGGTGAACATGGCAACCCCAACCACCCCCATGTTCCTCAAGTGGTCACAGACTGCGATCACCTTTGATCAGTCGGACCATCCATCACACGTACCCACCCCAGGGAGGCAAGCTCTGGTCGTCGACCCGGTGGTGGAAGGAGTCCGACTGCGCAAAGTCCTCATGGACGGCGGCAGCGGTTTGAACATCATGTACGCCGACACTCTCAAGGGAATGGGCATTCCGATGTCCAAACTTAGCGAGAGCACTATGCAGTTCCACAGTGTCATCCCAGGATGAAAGGCCAAGTCACTCGGTCAGATCGCGTTGGATGTCGCCTTCGGCTCTGACAAGAACTTCCGTAAGGAGAAGCTGACATTCGAGGTGGTGGACTTCCAGAGTGCATACCACGCGATTCTGGGCCGTCCGGCGTATGCGCGTTTCATGGCCCATCCATGTTACATGTATTTGAAGCTGAAGATGCCAGGTCCCAAAGGTGTGATCACGGTTACAGGCAATCGGCAGCGAGCCAAGGAGTGTTTGCAGCAGGGGTCGAGGATTGCCGATCAGCAGATGGCTATTCTCGAGCTGGATGAGTATAATAAGACCGCCGACCCCGCTGACCTGATGCGCTCAAAGAAGCCAGCTTCCGAGTCCGCGTTTCAGTCGGCGGGCGACACGAAGGAAGTCAGCATCCACCCGACGGACGACGCCGCTGCCTCGACGAACATCTCAACCACCCTTGATCCAAAATAGGAAGCCGAGCTCATCCAATTCCTCCGTGAGAACTGGGACATTTTCGCATGGAAGCCTGCTGACATGCCAGGTGTGCCCAGGGAGTTGGCTGAGCACCGACTGCATGTGGATCCTGCTGCTCGGCCCGTCCGAGAATGCCTGCATCGGTCCGTCGTGCACAAGAGGAAGGCAATCGGAGAGGAGGTGGCTAAACTTTTGGCAGCCAATGTTGTCATGGTGCCCAAGAAGGACAAGTCTCTCCGTATGTGCATCGATTTCAAGCATCTCAATAAGGTCTGCCCGAAAGATCATTTCCCGCTCCCCCGCATTGATCAAATTGTTGATTCGACTGCGGGTTGCGAGCGTTTATCATTCCTTGATGCCTATTCGGGCTATCATCATATCCGTCTGTATGGTCCGGATGAATTAAAAATAGCCTTCATCACCCCATTCGGGTGTTTCTGCTACATCACTATGCCATTCGGTTTGAAGAATGCAGGAGCAACTTTTATGCGCATGATCCAAAAATGCCTCCTTGACCAGATCGGTCGAAATGTGGAGGCATATATGGACGATATCGTAGTCAAGTCACACAAAGGTTTCGACCTGCTGACTGACTTGGCAGAAACATTCGCCAACCTACGTAAGTATGATATCAAGCTCAACCCAGCCAAGTGTTCATTCGGCGTTCCCAGTGGGAAGTTACTCGGTTTCTTCGTTTTCGAACGAGGGATCGATGTCAACCCCGAAAAGATCGGGACCATCGTCCGAATGGAACGGCCGGTCAGAATACATGATGTTCAAAGGCTCACAGGTTGCCTAGCGGCTTTGAGCAGGTTTATCGCTCGACTCGGTGAGAAGGCGTTACCTCTGTACCGACTCATGAAGAAATCAGATACTTTTGAGTGGACAGAAGAAGCCCAAATTGCATTCGATGACCTCAAAGCCCTGCTTTCCACCCAGCCGGTTCTTACTGCCCCGCTCAGTAAAGAACCCCTTCTTCTGTACATCGCGGCTACAAATCAAGTCGTCAGCACTGTTCTCACAGTCGAACACGAAGAAGAAGGCAAAGCGTAGAAGGTTCAGCGGCCAGTATATTATGTCTACGAAGTCCTGACTCCTTCCAAGCAGAGGTATCCCCATAACCAAAAGCTTATTTATGGGCTCTACATGACTGCAAAGAAGGTGGCTCATTATTTCCAAGACCACTCGGTGTCTGTCATTTCTGATGCTCCGTTGTCGGAAATCCTCCACAATCGGGACGCATCAGGCCGAGTGGCGAAGTGGGCAATGGAGATGTTATACTGCGACATCAAGTTCGAAGCCAAGAAGGCTATAAAGTCTCAAGCTCTGGCTGACTTCATAGCAGAATGGGTAGAACAACAGCAACCGACTCACATCTACTCGGCCCATTGGACTATGTTCTTCGATGGGTCCAAGATGTTGAATGGCTCCGGCGCTGGCGTAGTGATCATATCGCCAAAGGTGATAAACTCAAGTATGTGTTGCAGATACATTTCGATTCTTCCAACAATGAGGCAGAGTACGAAGCTCTCCTTTATGGATTGCGCATGGCCATCACACTCGGTGTCCGTCGCCTGATGGTCTATGGCGATTCAGATCTGGTGGTTAATCAAGTGATGAAGGAATGGGACGTAAGGAACCCCACCATGACCGCATACTGCAACGCAGTAAGGAAGCTCGAGAAGAAGTTTGAAGGTCTGGAACTTCACCATGTTCCCCGACTGAAAAACCAAGCAGCAGATGAATTGGCAAAACTTGGATCCACTCGGAGACCAGTCCCGAGTGATGTCTACTCGAGCACCTACATCTCCCCTCGGTGAAGGAAGATCCCTTTACAGAGGAGCCAGTACAACCAAAGAGCTCAACAGATCCGACTGAAGTCGAGGTCCCCGCTGTGGTTGATTTGATCATGGAGATTCTTACTGTCATCCCCGAGTGCACTGTGTCGTTCATGGCCTACATCATGACACAAGAGTTACCAGAAGACAAAGTCCAAGCGAGGCAGATCATCCGTAGGTCGAAGTCCTTCACCGTCATTGATGGCCAGTTGTATAAGGAAAGTGTTCCAGGCGTCCTTCAGCGGTGCATCTCCCTTGAGGAGGGACAGTTGATCTTGGAAGAAATTCACTCGGGAACCTGCGGCCATCATGCCTTCTGAAGAGCAATCGTCGCCAAAGCATTCAGAGCTGGTTTCTTCTGGTTGCAGGCGAATGAAATGGCAAAAGATATGGTCGACCGATGCGAAGGTTGTCAGTTCTATTCGAACAAATCCCGCAAGCCAACATCTGCGCTGAAGACAATTCCTCTTGTTTGGCCATTCGCCGTGTGGGGATTAGATACAGTCGGACCATTCAGAACAGGCCAAGGGGGATTCACTCATCTGTTGGTAGCAGTCGACAAGTTTACCAAGTGGATTGAAGCCAAGCCCATCAAGCAGCTCGACGCCCTTAAGGCCATCAAATTTGTAAGAGACATCATCGCTAGATTCAGGGTTCCGCACAGCATAATCACCGACAATGGCACAAACTTTGACTCCGACAGATTCAAAGGTTTTTGCACAGGCCAAGGTATCCGAGTGGATTTTGCATCTGTGGCGCACCCCAAACAAACGGGCAAGCAGAGCGGGCGAATGGACTTATTCTTAAAGGGTTGAAGCCTCGACTCGTGCGAGAAGTTGGACATGCCGCCGGCGCATGGGTCACCGAGCTACCTTCGGTGTTGTGGGCCTCCGCACAACTCCGAATAGATCAACAGGGCGATCCCCGTTCTTCCTCGTTTATGGCGCCGAGGCAGTCCTTCCGAGTGACTTTCTTCACAACACTCCACGAGTCGAACTCTTCTCCGAAGCCGAAGCAGAGCAAGCCATGCAAGATGGAGTAGATCTTCTAGAAGAAGAGCGCGAGATGGCACTGACTGCCTCAACAATTTATCAACAAGATCTGCGGCGATTTCACGCACGACACGTCAGGAGTCGCACATTCCAAGCAGGCGACCTGGTGCTCCGAGTGGATCAGCAGAGACCTCACAAGTTGGCTCCCTCCTGGGAAGGACCCTTCATCATCTCTAAGGTGCTGACCAACCGAGCGTATCGACTCTACAACCTCGACAGGGAAACGGACGAGCCACGAGCATGGAACGGAGATCTCTTGAAGAGCTTCTACACGTGACCGCCGACGGAGACAATGTAAAGAACAAGTATCATTGAAGTAATACAAAGCAGATTGATTTCTTGCAGGTTCAAAATTCTTCCACGTTTGCAGACTCCGGTCTAAAAACTCGCTCCGAGTGCGCACTAAAAGTCGCACTCGAGGACTTAGCTGCGACCGAGAATCGCCTAAGTAAAAACTCGCTCCGAGTGCGCACTAAAAGTCGCACTCGGGGACTTAGCTGCGACCCAGAATCGCCAAAGTAAAAACTCGCTCCGAGTGCACACTAAAGTCGCACTCGGGGACTTAGCTGCGACCCAGAATCGCCTAAGTACAAACTCGCTCCGAGTGCGCACTAAAAGCCGCACTCGGGGACTTAGATGCGACCTAGAATCGCCTAAGTACAAACTCGCTCCGAGTGCGCACTAAAAGCCGCACTCGGAGACTTAGCTGTGACCCAGAATCGCCTAAGTACAAACTCGCTCCGAGTGCGCACTAAAAGCCGCACTCGGAGACTTAGCTGCGACCCAGAATCGCCTAAGTACAAACTCGCTCCGAGTGCGCACTAAAAGCCGCACTCAGGGACTTAGCTGCGATCCAGAGTCGCCTAAGTAAAAAAGCTTCCTCCGAGTGTATTCTCGAGATCCACTCGGAGGCTTAGTAGACCCTCATTGAGGCTCATGTGGATGTGAAGACAACTGACAACTACATGAGTAACAACTCGCTCCGAGTGCGAGCTTGCAGCCGCACTCGGGGACTTAGCTGCGACCCAGAATCGCCTAAGTACAAAATCGCTCCGAGTGAGAGCTTGCAGCCGCACTCGGGGACTTAATTGTGACTCAGAATCGCCTAAGTACAAACTCGCTCCGAGTGCGAGCTTGCAGCCGCACTCGGGGACTTAGCTGCGACTCAGAATCGCCTAAGTACAAACTCGCTCCGAGTGCGCACTAAAAGCCACACTCGGGGACTTAGCTGCAATCCAGAGTCGCCTAAGTAAAAAAGCTTCCTCCGAGTGTATTCTCGAGATCCGCTCGGAGGCTTAGCAGACCCTCATTGAGGCTCATGTGGATGTGAAGACAACTAACAACTACATGAGTATCAACTCACTCCGAGTGCGCACGAAAATTCACACGCGGGGACTTGGCTGCGAACCAAAGTCGCCTAAGTAAAAAGCTTCCTCCGAGTGTGTACCCGAGATACACTCGAAGGCTTAGCAGACCCTCATTGAGGCTCATGTGGATGTGAAGATAACTGACAACTACATGAGTAACAACTCACATCGAGTGTGCACGAAAAGTCACACTCGGGGACTTAGCTGCGACTCAGAGCCGCCTAAGTAAAAAGCTTCCTCATGTTTGCCATTGGCTTCACCAAGAAACGCCAAACAAAAACCACGAGCCAAAATTGTGTCAAAAAAAACTTGGCGAAAGAAGAGCAAAATATTCGATTCGAATTCAAAGTTGGATCAACGATCAGTCGGCTTGGTGTGAATCAAGCTTATCCACACCGAACCAAAAATGTGACGGCCAACGGCAGTGGCCAAAGTTTGATACAGATACCACTCCGCATACCGAGGTAAATGTGCGTTCGACATAAAGTTTTTCAAGCGTCACCGGGACTGGCAGGCTCCACAAAGGTGTCAAGGTCGATCCCGTCTGCGATGCGAGTGGCTGTGTCGAGGAAGGTCTCCATGAAATCTTTGAATCGAAGCTTCTTGGTGTTGGCGACCTGCAACGTCTTCAGCTTCTCTTCGCGAGCTTCCTTGCAGTGCACTCGGACCAGATATAGCGCCACATCCGCACCACAACGAGCGGCGGACTTCTTCGATGCCTGCACTCTGTTTGGGACGTCCTCCAGCCGAGTCATCAACCCATCTATTTCTTGTCGGGAATCGTCTTCGGGCCACAGCTCCTTGTCGATCCGGCCAATGACTTCTCTCAGGCGGCCAATGAAAGGTCCCACTCTGCCAAGGCGAATATGCGCTCAGAGCAAGTCCCGGTTGGCTTCGTCGTCGAGTGGAACGTTCGGAACAACCGACCGTTCAATGTCGGCTGCTTCAGCCTCAGCATCCAGACAAAAATCTGCAAAGAAAATACAAGAAGAAAGTAAACGCAGAATGAACTCCAAAGTCAAGAAGCACTCGGCAAAAGACTTACCACCAAGCAGTGCAATCATCTTCCTTGCCCAGTCGCTGACGTACTTCTCCTGCGCCATGCACCGAGTGTTCATCAACTTCAGCTGGCCCATCCGTTCGGTTCTTTGACTCTTCAGTTTTTCTATTTCGGCTACCAATGCATTGTTGGTCTCCCGGGACTCCTCCAAAGACTTCTCTCGGTCAGCAAGGGCCCCCTTTACACCAGCCAGGTCATTCACAGCCACCTCCAAGTCCGCAGCAAGCTGAATCTTTTCAGCCTTCAGAGCATTGTACACGGATCCCATTTCGCAAGTCTTCTGCCAAATAAGAGCAAAGGGAAGATCAGACACATTCAACAAGGAAAACAATCAAAGCTCAAAGTTCTTCAGACCCCTGCCGATGCAAGCAATCGACAGCGGTCTCGGGGACTACACCCAGTGGGTTCACTAAGAGTGACCCCACTCGCATGAAGCTCGAACAGGTCGGCCCTATTGAGCTACATGACAAACAAACGAATCTATGAGACTACTATTACCCGACCTGAGTAACACTACTCTCGGGGACTACACCTAGTGGGTGCACTCGGAGTGCCCCCACTAGTACCATTCGGGCAGATTAGCTCTGACCTGTTCAGGTCACAGAAAATACATATAAAGACAACTGCTAGTGCAAGCACTCGACAGAAGTCTCGGGGACTACACCCACTGGGTTCACACGGAGTGAACCCACTGCAAAATCATCCTACCGTATCCGAGTCTATCACTGAAACCCCCAGTGGGTGACAAGAGGAAAGTAAACACTTACTAGCGCACTTACTCGGATATCGTCCCGGAGCTCCAAGCTTTTCTTGTACAAAGACGCGATGGAGTCGTACGCTCCCTTGGCATCACCCACCATCAACTCCACCTGCACCATGGCGTCCTTGGCGGCCCCCACCTGGTCTTCCGGGAGATGTCGGGCGGCATACTGAATGGTTGACGGACCCGGTGCGGCAGAAGACTCCCTGGGCATCCCGAGCTCCGCTCCAATCGGTTCCGCCGTGAGGGGCACCGTCTCAGTCGGCGGCACCGTCTCGGTCGGCGGCACGTTCATGGTGGGAGCAGCAGCAGATGGGACGATCTCAAGGACAGGCGCCAAAGCTGGCCCCGACCCCCTCTGGTCGTCGTCCTCCAGATGGATCACCTCCGAAGGAAGCCCGACTGAACAACACGAAATTACAGAAAAAGGGGGCAAGATTAAAGACAGCACTCGCGAAACAATAATGCAAACTCTCGGAGTCGTGGCGACGTACCTTGCTGGGACGTGGCGGGGTTATTCGTGTCCATAGGATCATCGTCCTGGCGCGGCATAGAGGTGGCGGAAGTAGCATCCCTGTTGGGTGAAATCCACTCGACGGATAAGCATGAGTTTAATCAGACACTGAAAAGGGATAGGAGAACAAGTCACTTACGCTGAGGTGACTGGAACAGTGATCCTCATCCGAGGCAAGGCTTTCCGAGGCTTGGGCCCACTAGGTTTGGCCACCTTGGACGGCTAGTCCGTGGGCTCGGCAGCAGCGTCCCTGGTCCTCTTCACACTCCGAGCACTCGGAGCCACAGGAGGGGTTGGCGGAGCACTCGGGGCCGCTGGAGGAGCCGGCGGAGCCGCGGGATCATGACGACGCTTAGTTCGATGCTCTGATGGTGGAGGTGGCGAGCTCTGCTCCCCAACCTCCTCCTCCTCCTCCTCTTCCGTCTCCTCCTCCGTCTCACCACTGTCGAAGACGTACTCGGTATTGTCCACACTGCCCTCCTGGCTGCCCTCCTCTTCCTCGACTGGATTCCCGTTCGAGACGGCAGAATACCAGTTGGTCCACTCCTGCACAGAACACAGTCGGCAACGTCAGGCGGCAGGACAAGAAAAGAGACAAATCTAAAGAGAGCAAAAGCACTCGACAAGATGCGCTCACCTCATTCGGAGGAGGATTGTCGCGCGGAAGGGCTTCACTCGCCGGGCTCCTTGGGGGTTGTCGCATGCGCCTATGATGTCGCGGACCCACGCTGTCACAGTCTCCCCGGTCACGCATTCTGGATGAGTCCGAGTGGAATCCTCAGGCACCGCGTAGTGCCACATGGCGTGGTGTCGGGCTTGCAGCGGCTGGATGAGTCGACCCAGAAAAGTCTCCAGCAAGTCTGTCTCGGTGACTCCCTTGCGGACGACGGCTATCAGTGCGTCGACCAGAGGCTGGATCTGGATCTTTTCCCCCTTTGAGAGCGCAAGCTGCCTGGGAGGGGCCGGACGGTCTAGGCTAAAAGGTGGCAACCCAGTCGCAGCATTCGGACAAGCGATGTCCTGGCAATAGAACCAGGTCGATTGCCGGTTCCTAACTGACTTCGACAACTAGATAGGCGGATAGCTACTCTTTGTTTTCTTCTGGAAGCCTAAGCCCCCCAGAGCTGGAGGAGATGGGTCTTATCGTCCGACTGGCTAAGCTTTTTGATGGTTTGGGACCTAGCGGAGAAGACGTACTTAAAGAGCCCCCAGTGGGGGGGGGGGACATCCAATAAAGCACTCGCAAAGGGTGACGAATGGTGCAAGGTGGGCTATCGCGTTCGGAGGAAAATGATGGAGATACGCCCCGAAGTGAATCATAATACCTCGGAAGAAGGGGTGGGGAGGCAAGGAGAAGCCCCTGAACACATGGCTGAGCAGCAGAACGCGCTTCCCCTCCTTCGGTGCCGGCTCTGTCTCGCCCTTCGGCAGCCTCCACGACTTGTTGGCGATCATGTCGTGCTCCACCAGCTCCAGCAAGTCGTCCTGCGTCACCGTGGTGGGGAGGAAATCGCCCTGGATCCAACCCGCCGGCAGTGCCCGCTGTCGCCGCTGAGCAGGGGCCGTCCCTTTCTTCTTCTTCTTCTGCGCTTCGATTTTGCTGGTTTGCCCCTTCGTCATGGTGAAGGCAACAGATCCGCAAAGGAGGAGAGGAAGGAGCAGGCTTGGGGCGCGCAGGGAGCTACGGGAGGAGTGAGGTTAATGCGAGGAAGAAGTGCAGCGCAACCAGAAATGCCCGCCGGAGGGGCTTAAATAAGCTTCCGACTGAGTCACTAACAGGTGGCCCCGAAATCTTATCCCCCCGACCGGCTGCTGCGATGTTAGTGGAGAAGATAAAGGCGCGGTAATCGAGGCGGCAGAAACTACTCGATGGCGATGTCGTCACCCCCGTTGAGCGCGCAGCAACCGAAATTTGAGGATCCCGGAAAATCCGCCGCTGTCAGTTTGACCGGTCGCATCAAAAGATTCCGCGGAAGCACTCGGTCCCTGACGGTTCATTTCACTGGTATATTCACTCGGATCACTGGTTGAAAGGATAAAATGGATCGAGGCAAACAACGCCAAAGTCACATCCATACCAGTCGGATCCGTACTCCAGGCATCACTTCATCGTTCCAACCCCAATCCATTTGGGGACTAATGATGGGGTTATAGTCCGAGGGTAGGGTCATAGGCCTGCCCTATAGGTCCTAGCCAAGGACTACCCTTCATAGAGGACAAGGCCCTTAGATAGTTCCGACTGAACTAAGGACTCCCCCATCATCCAATCGGTGACAAACACTCGGAGCGTATTTAACGTACCGACTGAATTCCACTTTGTACATCGTAACCTCCCAGGAGGGCAACGGTCATACGTTTTCATACACCATTATTAACATTTAAGGCATACGTTACCTGTAACGTAGGCATTTATTCGCCACTATTCCACCCCTGTCCATCGGGCCATTATGAAGGGCAGGGCACTCTATATAAGCCGCCCTTCCCCACTGGTGCAAGGGTTGGCATTTACTGTAATCCGATATTCCACTTGACATTAAGCTCCCAAGAGCACTGAGACGTAGGGCTTTTACCTCCACCGTAGAGGGGCCTGAACTCATACATCCTCGCCGTAGCTAAGGCTCTGCCCATCCTTTCGTACCCTACACATCTACTGTCAGACTTATACCCACGACAGGTTGAGTTCAGACTTTATGATTTCCCCCAGCGCATGTCACTCCAGGATTTTTGCAATATCTGCAAATTACCATACGTTGGGGATATTCATGAACCTCGTCCATGGTACTTGGAAGCTTTCATCGATACTATTGTTGCAGGAGAGGAGAGAGGAGTGTCTTGCGCTAGAGCTGCTAGCATTCATTTTCCCGTGCTTCGGTACTTCTCATTATTTGTGGGAAAATGTTTGATTGGCCGTGGGAAAGCTGGGTCACTTAGTTCCCCAGATCTTGCGGTCTTGCACGAAGCCCTTTATAATGATAAAACTTATAGCTTGGGCGCTATAGTATCTCAACGGTTGAACACGAACCGTTCTAAGGGCATTGTCTATGGAGGTATCTATGCTACTCGTCTTGCTAGACACTTTGAGATACCTATTAGACTGGAAGAGGAAGAAGAGATTCTTCTTCCCGAGAGATATCTAGATTACGATAGCATGGTTCGCCATGACTTTCTTGATAGAGATATAAATAGAAGGATGATTTATAACCTGGTATTTAGTCAGGGTACTCGTGAGACTATTACTTTGCCTGCTCCTTCTTTGTTCAATCTTCATGTAGGCAGGTACATTATTATGCCCTCGGACATCTACGCATCTTGGGGCTTAGCCCAGCCACAGGTGCCCGTGCCCGAGCCACCAGTTGAGTACCAGACGCCAGTTTATCAGTGGGAGCCAGAGGAGCTCACACAGAAGTGGCATCCTTAGTCCACTCTGGAGTACCCCGAAGCTGGTTATTTCCCTCCTTGGGAGTAGACCAACTTAGGCCAAAAGCCTAAGCTTGGGGGAGTACGTGTTTCTCGCTGACCTTACATCCTTGCTTATGCTTTCACTTTGTTCGTCGGTGTACACACTTTGCCACTGTATCATCCATACTAGTTTATTTGTTTTTCTCGTTTTATTTTCGTGTGTCTGTCTAGTTTGAGAAAACCCAAAAAGATTTTCTTGTTCTTCCTTTGCTTGTTGGGAGCTTTCCCGTGTAAATAGTATTCTTTTTCTTTGGGTCAAGGTAGAAGACCATGGTTACAATGTTTAGTGGCTCTCGCATGCATATCTGTTTATCTGTTAAAGAGCCATATTACTTTGTCTTCTCCTTTGTGTTTGCCTGCAGATTCCAGCTTAGTCCAATGCATGAGCACTCTTATTATTGTTCACATCGTTCGGTCGTGTAAGGAAAGGCAATAATGACGATTTATGATGAAGTGACTGAGCCTGGAAAAGCTGGTATGAACTCGATCTATTTTGTTTTTGTAAATATGACTAGCTCATCGTGCCTGATTCAGCTTTGTTGCGAGAGAAACGTGTTTGCAATAACAACTTAGAGATCATAGTTGCTTATGCCATGCTTACTTAGCTAGGAGCTTATAATGGTTTGTCTTGGATGCCCACATGAATTTTGAGATGACTGTGTTGTAGTATGATAGGATGGTGTCCTCCTTTGAATGATTCAAGTGGCTTGACTTGGCGCATGTTCATGCATGTAGTTGAAACAAAATCAACATAGCCTCTATGATATTCATGTTCATAGTGATTTATGTCCTACTCATGCTTGCACTCAATGTTGGTTAATCTCAATGCATTTTGATGACTGTTGTCGCTCTCTAGTTGGTCGCTTCCCAGTCTTTTGCTAGCCTTCACTTGTACTAAGCGGGAATACTGCTTGTGCATCCACTTCCATAAACCCAAATTTGTTCCATATGAGTCCACCATACCTACCTATATGCGGTATCTACCTGCCGTTCCAAGTAAATTTGCATGTGCCACTCTCTAAATCTTCAAGAAATAATCTGTTTTGTATGCCCAAACCGCTCATGTGGTGACAGGGGGCTATCAGTATCTTCCATGATAGGTGTGTTATCCTTGATATGTGATTATTCACTACCATTCACGAGAAAGGGGCCGGTAATTGGAATTCCTAGTTCCATGCTCAAATTGAAAAGATAATTGCAAACAAAACTCCCCCTGGATTAGTGTTGGTATGGACGGCACCCGAGTATTCGGCTAGTCGTGGAGTGTGATTGATTGGTGGTTGGGGAGTCAAAACTTTACTTTTCTGTTTGGGAACCGCCTATAGCATGTGTAGCGTGGAAGATGATGAGAACTCTAAGTCATTGCGTTGACAATGAAAGCATGCCACCCAAAATTATTATCTCTGTTTTCAAAGCTTGAGCTGTGGCACCTGTGCAAATCAACGCTTCCCTCTGCGAAGGGCATGTGTATTTATGTTCATGTTGAGTCATTCTCCTCTTGTAAAAGCACCAATTAGAGAGCACCTCTGTCATTTTTATGTTATGCTTTTAACTATGTTGAGTATGACTGTGACTGGATCTTCATTGCCATGAATTATAATGTTTAGTCAGCCCTTGGTCTTTGAAGGTGCTCTGCATTTATGCTTTGCGGTCTCACAAAGAAAACTCTTTTTGCCCTTGTTTTGGACTCTAATTTGCATGATTTGAATGGAACTAACCCGGACTAACGTTGTTTTCAACAGAATTGCCATGGTGTTGTTTTTTTGCAGAAATAAAAGTTCTCGGAATGACCTGAAAATTTACGGAGAATTTTTCTGTAATTAATGAAAAATACTGGCGCAAGAATCAGCGGAGGGAGTGGAGCCGTGAGCCCACAAGCCCACCAGGCGCCCCCCCTGGTCGCGCCTGGCAGGCTTGTGGGGCACATAAAGCTCCATCGCCTCTCAATCCAGCTCTATATAGTCCCTTTCGTCCGAAAAAAATCAGGGAGAAGGATTCATCGCGTTTTATGATACGGAGGCGCCGCCACCTCTTGTTCGTCATCTGGAGGGCAGATCTGGAGTCTGTTCTAGGCTCCGGAGAGGGGAGATCGTCGCCATCGTCATCATCAACCTTCCTTCTGTTGGAAATATGCCCTAGAGGCAATAATAAATTAGTTATTATTATATTTCTTTGTTCATGATAATCTTTTATTATCCATGCTATAATTGTATTGATTGGAAACACAGTGCATGTGTGGATACATAGACAAAACACTGTCCCTAGTAAGCCTCTAGTTGACTAGCTCGTTGATCAAAGATGGTCAAGGTTTCCTGACCATAGGCAAGTGTTGTCACTTGATAACGGGATCACATCATTAGGAGAATCGTGTGATGGACTAGACCCAAACTAATAGACGTAGCATGTTGATCGTGTCATTTTGTTGCTACTGTTTTCTGCGTGTCAAGTATTTGTTCCTATGACCATGAGATCATATAACTCACTGACACCGGAGGAATGCTTTGTGTGTATCAAACGTCGCAACGTAACTGGATGACTATAAAGATGCTCTACAGGTATCTCCGAAGGTGTTCCTTCAGTTAGTATGGATCGAGACTGGGATTTGTCACTCCGTATGACGGAGAGGTATCTCGGGGCCCACTCGGTAATACAACATCACACACAAGCCTTGCAAGCAATGTGACTTAGTGTAAGTTGCGGGATCTTGTATTACGGAACGAGTAAAGAGACTTGCCGGTAAACGAGATTGAAATAGGTATGCGGATACTGACGATCGAATCTCGGGCAAGTAACATACCGAAGGACAAAGGAATGACATACGGGATTATATGAATCCTTGGCACTGAGGTTCAAACGATAAGATCTTCGTAGAATATGTAGGATCCAATATGGGCATCCAGGTCCCGCTATTGGATACTTACCGAGGAGTCACTCGGGTCATGTCTACATAGTTCTCGAGCCCGCAGGGTCTACACACTTAAGGTTCGACGTTGTTTTATGCGTATTTGAGTTATATGGTTGGTTACCGAATGTTGTTCGGAGTCCCGGATGAGATCACGGACGTCACGAGGGTTTCCGGAATGGTCCGGAAACAAAGATTGATATATAGGATGACCTCATTTGGTTATCGGAAGGTTTTCGTGCATTACCGGAAAAGTTTCAGGCTCATCGGTAGTGTACTGGGAGTGCCGGGAGGGGTGCCGGGGACCATCAGGAGGGGTGTCACGCCCCAAGGGGTCTCATGGGCTATGGAAAGAGATAAACCAGCCCCTAGTGGGCTGGAATAAGTTCCCACTAAGGCCCATAAGGTTTGAGAAGGAAAAAAAACACAAGGTGGAAAGAGTTTCCAAGTGGGAAGGTGGAATCCTACTCCAAGTAGGATTGGAGTAGGACTCCTCCACCTCCAATTTCGGCCAAACCTTTAGGTTTTGAGGCTACCTCCTCGCTCCCTCCCTCCTATATATAGTGGGGTTTTAGGGCTGATTTGAGACAACTTTTGCCACGGCAGCCCGACCACATACCTCCACGGTTTTTCCTCTAGATCGCGTTTATGCGGAGCTCGGGCGAAGCCCTGCTGAGATTAGATCACCACCAACCTCCGGAGCGCCGTCACGCTGCCGGAGAACTCCATCTACCTCTCTGTCTCTCTTGCTGGATCAAGAAGGCCGAGATCATCGTCGAGCTGTACGTGTGTTGAACGCGGAGGTGCCGTCCGTTCGGCACTACATCAACCGCGTGATGGTTCGTGGGACGGTTCGCAGGGCGGATCGAGGGATGTGAGGACGTTCCAGTACATCAACCGCGTTCACTAACGCTTCTGCTGTGCGATCTACAAGGGTACGTAGATCGGAAATCCCCTCTCGTAGATGGACATCACCATGATAGGTCTTCGTGCGCGTAGGAAACTTTTTGTTTCCCATGCGACGCTCCCCAACAGTGGCATCATGAGCTAGGTTCATGCGTAGATGTCTTCTCGAGTAGAACACAAAAGTTTTTTGTGGGCGGTGATGTGTGTTTTGCTGCCCTCCTTAGTATTTTCTTGATTCCGCGGTATTGTTGGATCGAAGCGTCTCGGACCGACATTACTCGCACGCTTACGAGAGACTGGTTTCATCGCTACGAGTAACTTCGTTGCTCAAAGATGACCGGCGAGTGTCGGTTTCTCCAACTTTATTTGAATCGGATTTGACCGAGGAGGTCCTTGGATGAGGTTAAATAGCAATTCATATATCTCCGTTGTAGTGTTTGCGTAAGTAAGATGCGATCCTACTAGATACCCATGGTCACCACGTAAAACATGCAACACCAATTAGAGGACGTCTAACTTGTTTTTGCAGGGTATGCTTGTGATGTGATATGGCCAACGATGTGATGTGATATATTGGATGTATGAGATGATCATGTTGTAATAGTTAATATCGACTTGCACGTCGATGGTACGGCAACCGCCAGGAGCCATAGGGTTGTCTTTAATCTAACGTTTGTGCTTGCAGATGCGTTTACTATATTGCTAGGACGTAGCTTTAGTAGTAATAGCATATGTAGCACGACAACCCCGATGGCGTCACGTTGATGGAGATCATGGTGTGACGCCGGTGACAAGAAGATCGTGCCGGTGCTTTGGTGATGGAGATCAAGAAGCACATGATGATGGCCATATCATGTCAGTTATGAATTGCATGTGATGTTAATCCTTTATGCACCTTATCTTGCTTAGCACGACGGTAGCATTATGAGGTGATCTCTCACTAAAATTTCAAGATGAAATTGTGTTCTCCCCGACTGTGCACCGTTGCGACAGTTCTTTGTTTCGAGACACCACGTGATGATCGGGTGTGATAGACTCAACGTTCACATACAACGGGTGCAAAACAGTTGCACACGTGGAACACTCGGGTTAAGCTTGACGAGCCTAGCATGTGCAGACATGGCCTCGGAACACATGAGACCGAAAGGTCGAGCATGAATCGTATAGTTGATATGATTAGCATAGAGATGCTTACCACTGAAACTATTCTCGACTCACGTGATGATCGGACTTGGGATAGTGGATTTGGATCATGTACCACTCAAATGACTAGAGAGATGTACTTTTTGAGTGGGAGTTCTTAAGTAATATGATTAATTGAACTAATTGTCATGAACATAGTCTAATGGTCTTTGCGAATTACGATGTTGCTTGTGCTATAGCTCTACTGTTTTTATATGTTCCTAGAGAAAATTTAGTTGAAAGTTGATAGTAGCAAACTTTGCAGACTGAGTCTGTAAAACCGAGGATTGTCCTCGTTGCAGCGCAGAAGGCATATGTCCTTAATGCACCACTTGGTGTGCTGCACCTCGAGCGTTGTCTGTAGATGTTGTGAACATCCGACATACACGTTTCTGATGACTACACGATAGTTCAGTGCAAAATACTTAATGGCTTAGAAGTAAGGCGCCGAAGACATTTTAAAACGTCACGGAACATAAGATATGTTCTAAAGAGATGGAATTATGATTTCATGCTTGTGCCCTTGTTAAGAGCTATGAGACCTTCGACAAGATTCTTTGTCCACGAAGTAAAGAAGAAAATCTCAATCGTTGAGCGTGTGCTCAGATTATCTGAGTACGACAATCACTTGAATCAAGTGGGAGTTGATCTTCCAGATAAGATAGTGATGGTTCTCCAAAGTCACTGCCACCAAGCTGTGAGAGCTTCGTGATGAACTATAACATATCAAGGATAGATACAATGATCTTGAGCGATTCGCGATGTTTGACACTGCGAAAGTAGAAATCAAGAAGGAGCATCAATAGTTGATGGTTAGTAAAACCACTAAGTTTCGATAAAGGCAAGGGCTAGAAGGGATACTTCGTGAAACGACAAAGCAGTTGCTGCACTAATGAAGAGACCCCAGATTAAACCCAAGCCCGGGACTAAGTGCTTCTGTTATGAGGGGAACGGTCACTAAGGCGGAGCAACTCTAGATACTTGGTACATAAGAAGGCTGGAAAAAGTCGAAAGAAGTATATTTGATATACATGATGTTGATGTGTACTTTACTAGTACTCCTAGTAGCACGAGGGTATTGGATACAGGTTCGGTTGCTAAGTGATTAGTAACACGAAATGAAAGCTACGGCATAAACAGAGACTAGCTAAAGGCGAGGTGACGATACGTGTTGGAAATGTTTCCAAGGTTGATATGATCAAACGTTGCACGCTCCCTCTACCATCGGGATTGGTGCTAAATCTAAATAATTGTTATTTGGTGTTTGCGTTGAGCATGAACATGATTGGATCGTGTTTGTTGCAATACGATTATTCATTTAAAAGAATAATAGTTATTCTATTTGCTTGAATAATTACCCTCAATGGTTTATTGAATCTCGATCGTAGTGTTACACATGTTCATAATATTAGTGCCAAAAGATAAAAAGTAATAATGATAGTACCACTTAGTTGTGGCACTCCCACTTGAGTCATGTTGGTGTAAAATGCATGAAGAAGCTCCATGTTGATGGATCGTTTGGACTCACTTGATTTTGAATCACTTGAGACATGCAAAACATGCCACATGAAACAAGTAGATTAACTTGTTGGGAGTAATGCATTTTTGATGTGTGCAGTCCAATAAGTGCTAAGGCACGCAGTGGATATCATTATGTTCATACTTCACTGACGGTTTGAGTAGATACAAGAGTATTTACTTGATGAATCACAAGTCTGAAATGTTGAAAATTTCAAAGCTATTTTAGAGTGAAGATCATCGTGACAAAAGGATAAACAGTCTACGATATGATCATAGAGATGAATATCTGAGTTACGAGTTTTGGTACGCAGTTAAGACAATGTGGAAATTGTTTCGCAGTTCATGCCACCTGGAACATCATAGTGTGATGATGTGTCTGAACGTCATAGCCACGCACTATTTGGTATGGTGCATGCTATGATGTCTCTTATCGAATTACCACTATCGTTTATGGGTTATGCATTAGAGACAACCGCATTCACTTTAAATAGGGCACCGCGTGTTTCCGTTGAGATGACACAGTATAGAATGAGGTTTAGAGAAATTTAAACTATCGTTTCTTGAAAGTTTGGGGCTTCGACACTTATGTGAAAAGTTTCAGTCTGATAAGGTCGAACCCAAAGCGGATAAATGCATCTTCATAGGATATCCAAAACATTTGGGTACATCTCCTATCTCAGATCCGAAAGCAAAGTGTTTGTTTCTAGAAACGGATCCTTTCTCGAGGAAAGGTTTCTCTCGAAAGAATTGAGTGGGAGGGTGGTAGAACTTGATGAGGTTATTGAACCATCACTTCAACCAGTGTGTAGCAGGGGGCAGGAAGTTGTTCCTGTGGCGCCTACACCAATTGAAGTGAAAGCTGATGATGATGATCATCGAGCATCGGATCAAGTTACTACAAGCCTTGTAGGTTGACAAGGTCGCGTACTACTGCAGAGTGGTACGGCAACCCTGTCTTGGAGGTCATGTTGTTGAGCAACAGTGAACCTACGAGTTATGGAGAAAGCAATGGTGGGCCCGGATTCCGACAAATGGCTCGAGGCCATGAAATCCGAGAGAGGATCCATGTATGAAAACAAAGTGTAGACTTTGGAAGAACTACTTGATGGTCATAGGACTATTGAGTAAATATGGATCTTTAAAAGGAAGACAGACGATGATGGTGATAAGTCACTATTAAGAAAAGCTCGACTTGTCGCAACGATGTTTCCGACAAGATCAAACAGTTGACTATGATGAGACTTTCTCACTCGTAGCGATGCTGAAAGTCTGTTAGAATTATGTTAGTAGTTGTTGCATTATTTATGAAATATTGCACACAAGATGTCAAAACATTGTTTCCCCGACGGTTTCCTTGAGCAAACATTGTATGTGATACAACCAGGAGGTTTTGTCGATCCTAAAGATACTAGCAAGTATGCAAGCTCCAGCGATCCTTCCATGACTGGTGCAAGCATCTCGAAGTTGGAATATACACTTTGATGAGATGATCAAAGATTTTGGGTTTGTACAAGGTTTAGGAGAAAATTGTATTTCCAAAGAAGTGAGTGGGAGCACTATAGAATTTCTGATAAGTATATGTGGTTGACATATTGTTGATCAGAAGTAATGTAGAATTTCTGTTAAGCATACATGGTTGTTTGAAAGGAGTTTTTCAAAGGAATACCTGGATTGCGCTACTTGAACGTTGAGCATCAAAGATCTATGGAGATAGATCGAAAGCGCTTAATGGAAGTTTCAACAAGATGCATGCATTGACAAGTTTTTGAAGGAGTTCAAAATAGATCAGCAAAGAAGGAGTTCTTGGTTGCGTTGTAAGGTGTGAATTTGAGTAAGACTCAAAACCCGACCCCGGTAGAATAAAGAGAATAGACGAAGGTCGTCTTCTATGCCTTGGTTGTAGAATCTGAAGTATGCCATGCTGGGTACCGCACCTCATGTGTGCCTTGACTCAAAGTCTGTTGAGAGGTACAGAGAGTGATCCATGATTGAATCACTAGCAGCGGTCAAAATTTATCCTTAGTAACTGATGGACTAAGGAATTTTTCTCGATTATGGAGGTGGTTAAAAAGTTCGTCGTAAAGGGTTACGTCGATGCAAGCTTTGACACCAAACCGAATAACTATGAGTAGTGAAACGGATTCGTATAGTAAAGTAGATATTTGGAGTATTTCCGAATAGCACATAGTAGCAGCATCTATAAGATGACATAAAGATTTGTAAAGAACACACGGATCTGAAAGTTTCAGAACCGTTGACTAAAACCTCTCTCACGAGCAAGACGTGATCAGACCCCATAACTACATGGGTGTTGGATTCATTGCAATCACATGGTGATGTGAACTAGATTATTGACTCTAGTGCAAGTGGGAGACTGTTGGAAATACGCCCGAGAGGCCATAATAAATTAGTTATTATTATATTTCTTTGTTCATGATAATCGTTTATTATCCATGCTATAATTGTATTGATTGGAAACACAGTGCATGTGTGGATACATAGACAAAACACTGTCCCTAGTAAGCCTCTAGTTGACTAGCTCGTTGATCAAAGATGGTCAAGGTTTCCTGACCATAGGCAAGTGTTGTCACTTGATAACAGGATCACATCATTAGGAGAATCATGTGATGGACTAGACCCAAACTAATAGACGTAGCATGTTGATCGTGTCATTTTGTTGCTACTGTTTTCTGCGTGTCAAGTATTTGTTCCTATGACCGTGAGATCACATAACTCACTGACACCGGAGGAATGCTTTGTGTGTATCAAATGTCGCAACGTAACTAGGTGACTATAAAGATGCTCTACAGGTATCTCCGAAGGTGTTCGTTGAGTTAGTACGGATCGAGACTGGGATTTGTCACTCCGTATGACGGAGAGGTATCTCGGGGCCCACTCGGTAATACAACATCACACACAAGCCTTGCAAGCAATGTGACTTAGTGTAAGTTGCGGGATCTTGTATTACGGAACGAGTAAAGAGACTTGCCGGTAAAGGAGATTGAAATAGGTATGCGGATACTGACGATCGAATCTCTTGCAAGTAACATACCGAACGACAAAGGGAATGACATACGGGATTATATGAATCCTTGGCACTGAGGTTCAAACGATAATATCTTCGTAGAATATGTAGGATCCAATATGGGCATCCAGGTCCTGCTATTGGATATTGACCGAGGAGTCACTCGGGTCATGTCTACATAGTTCTCGAGCCCGCAGGGTCTGCACACTTAAGGTTCGACGTTGTTTTATGCGTATTTGAGTTATATGGTTGGTTACCGAATGTTGTTCGGAGTCCCGGATGAGATCACGGACGTCACGAGGGTTTCTGGAATGGTCCGGAAACGAAGATTGATATATAGGATGACCTCATTTGGTTACCGGAAGGTTTTCGTGCATTACCGGAAAAGTTTCAGGCTCATCGGTAGTGTACTGGGAGTGCCGGGAGGGGTGCCGGGGACCATCAGGAGGGGTGTCACGCCCCAAGAGGTCTCATGGGCTATGGAAAGAGATAAACCAGCCCCTAGTGGGCTGGAATAAGTTCCCACTAAGGCCCATAAGGTTTGAGAAGGAAAAAAAACACAAGGTGGAAAGAGTTTCCAAGTGGGAAGGTGGAATCCTACTCCAAGTAGGATTGGAGTAGGACTCCTCCACCTCCAATTTCGGCCAAACCTTTAGGTTTTGAGGCTGCCTCCTCCCTCCCTCCCTCCTATATATAGTGGGGTTTTAGGGCTGATTTGAGACAACTTTTGCCACGGCAGCCCGACCACATACCTCCACGGTTTTTCCTCTAGACCGCGTTTCTGCGGAGCTCGGGCAGAGCCCTGCTGAGATTAGATCACCACCAACCTCCGGAGCGCCGTCACGCTGCCGGAGAACTCATCTACCTCTTCGTCTCTCTTGCTGGATCAAGAAGGCCGAGATCATCGTCGAGCTGTACGTGTGCTGAACGCGGAGGTGCCGTCCCTTCGGCACTAGATCGGAGCGGATCGCGGGACGGTTCGTGGGATGGTTCGCGGGGCAGATCGAGGGGCGTGAGGACGTTCCACTACATCAACCGCGTTCACTAACGCTTCTGCTGTGCGATCTACAAGGGTACATTGATCGGAAATCCCCTCTCGTAGATGGACATCACCATGATAGGTCTTCGTGCGCGTAGGAAAATTTTTGTTTCCCATGCGACGTTCCCCAACACCTTCATCCCCAATTGCATGATGCTCTTCACCGCTCGTGAGTAATCTCATCGTAGGCTTTCTGGATGGTGATGGGTTGGATGAGATCTATCATGTAATCGAGTTAGTTTTGACGGGGATTGATCCCTAGTATCCACTATGTTCTGAGATTGATGTTGCTACTACTTTGCCATGCTTAATGCTTGTCACTAGGGCCCGAGTGCCATGATTTTAGATCTGAACCTATCATGTTGTCGCCCATATATGTGTGTTTTAGATCCTATCTTGCAAGTTGTAGTCACCTACTATGTGTTATGACCCGGCAACCCCGGAGTGACAATAGCCGGAACCACTCCCGGAGATGACCATAGTATGAGGAGTTCATGTATTCACCAAGTGTTAATGCATTGGTCCGGTTCTTTATTAAAAGGAGAACCTTAATATCCCGTAGTTTCCATTAGGACCCCACTGCCACGGGAGGGATGGACAATAGATGTCATGCAAGCTCTTTTCCCTAAGCACGTATGACTACATACGGAATACATGCCTACATTAGTTGACGAACGGGAGCTACTTACATATCTCTTCGTGTTATAGCTGTTACATGATGAATAGCATCCGGCATAATCATCCATCACCGATCCAATGCCTACGAGTATTTTCCTACTGGTCCTTGCTATGTTACTTTGTCGCTACTACTGTCACTGCTGCTATTGTTACTCTGTTGCTACTAGTGTTACTTTGCTGCTACTGGTTACTGTTGCTACTGCTGCTATCACCCTACTTTGCTACTGATACTTTGCTACAGACACTAAATCTTTCAGGTGTGGTTGAATTGACAACTCAACTGCTAATACTTGAGAATATTCTTTCGCTTCCCCTTGAGTCGAATCAATAAATTTGGGTTGAATACTCTAATCTCCAAAACTGTTGCGATCCCCTATACTTGTGGGTTATCAAATAACCACTACGAGGAGGGCACCAATATGTGGAGGCCTTGGCCTATTCCAAGTTTAAGGAGCCCATCGTCATTGATATCTCCGATGATGAGGAAAGCTTACTAAAGACCTATGTTCATCTAGCTATGCTGGTTAAGCATGTTCGGTTTACCTATTGCATGTGCTGCTCCTGCCGTTCCTTTAGAAAATCTAGTGAATTGTCCAATGTAATGCTACTATGCAATCTGATCTTCTAGTATGTTCTATTGCGTAATGTGGTGCTCAGTTAACTGTTTGGTTCATTTGTTGCGGTGATCATTTAACTGTTTGGTTCAATTCTGCAATGTGATGTTTGATTGTTCTGTGTACAATATTGTATTGTTATACGTGTGAGAAATAAATCGAATTTGGATGTACTAAATACATTTGAAACATATACAATTGCTATATTTCCTAGTTCTTAGCACACTTGGTTTAGATAACTCGCTTTTCCATATGGCTCGAATTAATTTGTTGGATCTGCAACCTGTTTATTTTTCATTAACATATTTTACTAATAGTATGACAAATCTCACTTAACCTGATCAATATATATCTGATATATCTTGCAGGGGAAACAGTGGGAGACACTAAAGTTTACCATCTATGTTTACACATACATGGCCATTTGGCTAATAGCACATTATTGTGCAATTACAAGAACCATTCTAGTATTTATGTTCTTAATAATTTTTACTTCCACGTGTAGGTCATGCTCTAAGATGTTTAGACCCACTGTTGGACCCATTTGACATGTGGGGAATGAGGTGTCCATGAATATTAGTCAAATCAAGAAACTCGAAAAGATTGTTAAGATAAAGAAACTAGAAATGAAGAACAACAAGATGTTTGTGTGCACAATGAAGAAGAAATTACTCAACTATAGGATCGTATTACCTCTTTTACCATTATTTTTCCTTTGCGCCATCCAAATTTAGAAAATATATTTATGCATATATTTTTTAGTCCTTTCCAAAGCAGTTCATTGATGATTACGTCTCAAACTACCTGTATGGTTAAGAGGCGAGGAAGGTATTCATACAACTCACATGGTATAATCTTGAAGTCTTCCTCAAGGGGACGAAGGATAGGCAGGCAATCATCCACATGCACTGGCCTCAAATTGCGAGAACCTTCAACATTGCTGAAGACTCACTATCTCCCTTCCACTTCAATGGTTTTCTAGATGAGATTCATCTGTCTATTTACCGTCTATCATGCTAATTTCCAAAGTATTAGATGTTCCATGTGAAACTTGGTTCTGTTGTGTAATTGGGTAGCTGGGTGTATGCATATATGGTGTAACTAAGTACTGAAGCTATAAGATGTTGTACAGTGATGTATTTCAATTACAAAATCCTGGTTTTCGTAATACGAATATGAAATATATTGTGTGCTTGATGTAAAATGTCAATTTGATTACTACATGTATTATAAATAATAGGGAAATTAGGTTGCTTATTGGGGTTTTTTGCTCTGTGTTTGTGTGACTCGAGGAGGCATCACCGATTATTTATCTGTATCGTGTGGGATATCCCCCCTCGATCACACACACATGCAAAGTAACAGTTTAAAACTACATCACGGAAAGGGGGCAAAACTTATTTGTATAGGAGTCGCATGCACTAGTGTAGGCATAGCAAGCATAGCATGGAGGAAGGTCACAACATGGCTCAAGCAACTCCTACTCATGCTAGGATGATTCAGTTATTTACTATGACAATGACAGGTCATGCAAAGGAATGGGTTCAACTACCAAAATATGTAATAATTGAATCATTATTGTCCTAATAACATAGAACAAGAGTGACAGAGTGGGATTGTATTGGAATGCTCAAGGAGGTTGCTTGCCTGGCAGATTAGCAAGATGGCACTCCTCCTCAGATGGATAATCGACCACGCTTTCACGGGCGAGTATCACGAAGTACAACACCAAAGAGGCAACTCAATATACACGTCAAGTGCAATAATATGATGGATTCTCATGACATGGAAATATACGCGTCAAGTGGAGTTGGTTGAAACCAAAGGTTCAAACTCAAACCCCACATAAGGCATTTCAACTGCCATTTAATTGACTTGTGCTGATCACTGATCATAAGTTGTTCTAACATGCAAGAAAATGGTACGAATGGAAAGATTGATTTTTTCTGATCACTTTTCATATGTAAATTATTTCCATTGGATCTATATTTTTTCTATGAATTTTCGAAGTTTAGGTATTTTTTGAAAATAATATATCATTTTGGTTTATTTAAAATGCATAAATGAATTATCGCCTCACCACTACGTCAGCACTACATCAGGAGTCAACTGCAGTCAAACTGACATGTGGGATCCACATGTTAGTGGAATAGTGGTTAAACGAGTTTAACTAAACCTAAAATAAAAAACAAGGACTTAATTAATAAAGGGGGCCCACTTTTCAATGGAACACAGGGTTCGTTAGTGCCAAATCTAATCCCTAACCACATGGGCCTATCTGCCATATGGTTGTAATAACTTAAGACAATCCTTCCACCGAAAAGAGTAGTTTTCTAAATTAATAGTGGCCAGCCCTTGAGGGTAGTAAATCCCCCATATTAGCTACACCAAGGGGATTCCCAATTGATTAATTAACTTGTAGACCAACTTCATTGATAAACATGTGTTCTTAGTTGGAAGGTTTAAAATGCCAAGCCCTCCTTTGCACTTACGTCTACATAGCATTTCCCAACCAACGAGGGGAGGGGTTTTCCTTTTCAAGTCTTTCCCTCTCCATAATAGGTGCCTTATGTACTTATTAATTTTCTCAATAATTCCTTTATATAGAACAAAACACTCATAATAAATTTGGGGAGGGAAGAAAAATTACATTTACCGTCGGTAATCTCCCATCAAAGCTTAAGTATTGTGAACAAACAACCAACCTCTTTTGAATCCTATCAATATTGTACTAGGTGAGAGGTGTGCCAAGATATATGAATGGAAAGGATCCAATGCTACATCCCAATAGATTGGACAACTGTTGCATTTGGGCTTCATCGACATTGATTGGGAGCAAGTTATACTTGTGGTAATTGACCTTTAGCCCAGAAGCTCGAGAAAAGATACCAAGTAGGTCCTTCACATGCTCCAGCTGCACTGATCTTGCATGCATAATAATGAGTGTATCATCAACATATTGAAGCATAGGGAAGTTAGGACAAGACTGAAATCTAATGGGAACCTAAAAGAGGTTACTTTGCATAACATTATTCAAGATTGTTTGCGAAAAGTCAACTACATGTACAATAAAGGAGATGAAGGACCCCTTGTCTCACTATGACAGCCCCAATGCATTCCTTCCCCCTCCTGTAATTTCTTTCCTTCTAAGGCAACCTTGTTATGGTGATCAAGTGGTTTGAGTTAATGGTGTCTTCATTTCATGTGCATCATGGCATCTTGCATAGCATCAATTCTTGTTCTTGTTGTTTGGGTTACACCTTGTTGTTTGAGTTTGAGTGAGTGGTGTGTATGTGCCTTAGGGCTTTGCTATGTGATTTGGTGCAACAAGATCAAGCTCAAACCCCTTTTGTTGCACCATGGTTTCAAAAACTCCTTTCTTCCATTTATTTGAGGTAGATTTAAAAGTTGTTGTTTTGGCCCATTAAAAAAGTTCCTCCTTTTCTAAAATACTTCTTGTAAATTGTGGAGGCAACCCCTCTGGTTTTATTGTTATTTTCCTTTTTGTTTTATTTAAAAATAGAGCTTTATTTAAACAAAAAGTCATTTCAATTTTACTCTTCAAAAATGCCCAATTTATTTTTATAAGTTGGAGCATGATTGTAGAAGTCCAAAAGTATTTTTGTTTTAGTAAATTATTTTCTTTTGCCTCTCGCATTTTTTTAAACCGGCTTCAAATTTTATTGAAAAGGTTTTGAAAAACCAGAGAGAGAACGGCCTAGGGGCGAAGCTTTCGGCCGAGGCCTGCCTGACGACCCTTCTACCCCCTCGCTATCGTCATCGTCGTACGACGCCATGGAGACCACTCATCATTCTTTTCCCAGCATATCGACGGCTCTATGCCTCGTGGTGCGAGCCATAAAGCTCCCCCTTCCTCTCTCCTTGCCCTAGACTTGCCCTTCTGACCCTCTCTTCCACCCTGGCGCCATCAGGGCGACCACCAAAGCTCCAACGCGCCAAGGCCAGCTCCGGCAAGAGCTCGGGGCCATGGTGATCCGACGTCCTCGACCCCCCCCCCCCCCCCCCGCAGCACCAGGAGCACGTGGGTTTTCGTGCGGTTCCATTCCGGCGCATATCGTACCCCCCTCCACCAGCGTTTTCCCTGTGGTGTGCATGTGCGTGCAGCGTGCCGTGTATTCGCCGGTAGTTCATCGCTGATGTTTCTCTGTGAACAGAGGGAAAATGCCCCTTGCTATGTTTTCCTTGGTGAGCACCCATTCTGGGCAGAACCGCCCTCCTAGCCCGACCGATACGATGTGCGCGCTGTGACCCTAAGTTCATGGGTTCGAGACCCAGCTCCCCTTTTGTTTCGGTAATTTTCGCGTGGTAATTTTTGCGAGCAGGGTAGGGCTCATCTAGCGTACTGATGTGTTAGTCCAACTAGCAATCGCTAGCGTAGTGGCAACAGAGCCGTGGTTGCCTCTATAGATCTTGGGTTGCTCGTTGTAGAGACTACACATCTGCATTACCCCCCTATGTTAGTGCAGATACTTGCGTGTAGCCTAGTGGTAGAGTGTGTGTGTGGAGGCAGAGGTGGTGGATTCGAACCCCCACCAGCTTCTTTTCTATTATATCACACCTGGCATACTCTAGTGGACCAGTGAGGCCCGTGTCAGTCCTTTTCTTTTCTATTATATCACACCTGGCATACTCTAGGGGCCCCTAGTGGACCAGTTAGGCCCTTGTCAGTCCTTTTCTTTTCTATTATATCACACCTGGCATACTCTAGGGGACCCTAGTGGACCAGTGAGGCCCCCTGTCAGTTTATATATGTACTCCCTCCGTTCCTAAATATAAGTCTTTTAAGATATTTCACTAGGAGTCTACATACGGAGCAAAATGAGTGAATCTACACTCTAAAGTATGTCTACATACATCCGTATGTAGTCCACTAATGAAACCTCTTTAAAGACTTATATTTAGGAACGGAGGGAGTATGTGTTATTTTTGTGGCTTGTGTGCTATTACCTTTTGCTGAATATTTCAGAAAGGGGATTGATACGTCTCAAACGTATCTATAATTTTTGATGGTTTCACGCTGTTATCTTGTCAACTTTGGATGTTTTATGTACCTTTTATATATTTTTTTGGGAATAACTTATTAATTCAGTGCCAAGTGCGAGTTCCTGTTTTTATGTGTTTTCGACTCTTTTCATATCTGATTTTGGAACGGAGTCCAAACGGAATAAAACCCCCAAAATAAATTTTTCCAGAACAGAAGAAGATCGGGGGACTTGAGGGCCAAGGCAGGAGAGCCACAGGGGGCCCACAAGCCATGTAGCCGCCGCCATGCGGCCGCGGCTACGAGGCTTGTGGACCCCCTGGAGCTCCCCTGCCCTTGCTCTTTCGCCTATATATTCCCTAAAATCCCAGAAAAAATCAAGGCATCCACGAAAACACTTTTCCGCCGCCGCAAGCTTCCGTTTCCGCGAGATCTCATCTGAAGACCCTTCTCGGTGCCCTGCCGGAGGGGACTTTGGAGCTGGAGGGCTTCTACATCAACATCATCGCCTCTCCAATGACTCGTGAGTAGTCCACTTCAGACCTACGGGTCCGTGGTTAGTATCTAGATGGCTTCTTCTCTCTCTTGGATCTTCAATACAAAGTTCTCCATGATCTTCATGGAAATCTATCCCATGTAATCCTCTTTGGCGGTGTGTTTGTCAAGATCCGATGAATTGTGGATTTGTGATCAGATTATCTGTGAATTATATTTGACTCTTTGCTGATTTCTTATATGCATGATTTGATATCCTTGTAAGTCTCTCCCAGTCTTGGGTTTTGTTTGGCCAACTAGATCTATGATTCTTGCAAAGGGAGAAGTGCTTGGTTTTGGGTTCATAGCGTGCGGTGACCTTTCCTAGTGACAGAAGGGGCAGCAAGGCACGCATCATGTTGTTGCCATCAAGGGTAACAAGATGGGCTTTCATCATAAATTTGAGATTGTCCATCTACATCATGTCATCTTGCTTAAGGTGTTACTCTCTTCTTTTGAACTTAATACACTAGATGCAGGCTGGATAGCGGTCGACATATGGAGTAATAGTAGTAGATGCAGAAAGTATCAGTCTACTTGTTTTCGATGTGATGCCTATAGATATAATCATTGCCTTACATAACTTCATGACTTTGCGCGGTTCTATCAATTGCTCGACAGTAATTCGTTCACCCACCGTCTACCTGCTTTCATGAGAGAAGCCACTAGTGAACACTACGGCCCCCGGGTCTATTCACAACTATCGTCTCCACTTTTACTTTTACTTTGCTTTGTTTTCTTTTTTGCTTTCAGTTCTCACTTTGCAAACAATCTATAAGGGATTGACAACCCCTTCATAGCGTTGGGTGCAAGCTCTACGTGTTTGTGCAGGTACTTGTGACTTGACGCGATCCTCCTACTAGATCGATACCTTGGGTCTCAAACTGAGGGAAATACTTACCGCTGCTTTTCTACATAACCCTTTCCTCTTCAAGGGAACACCAACGCAAGGATCCAAGGCCGTGGGGAAATCCTTTGCATATTTGGCAAGGAAGTCCCTATAGGCGTAGCCCGTAGCAGAAGGATTCTTGACGCCGTTGCCAGGGAAGGTCTGTTGACGCAGTAGTAGAAGGATTTTTGGCGCCGTTGCCGGGGAGGAGAGATCAAGTCAAGATCTATCCAAGTAGGTGTCACAAACTCATCTCTTGCATTTACCTTTTTTGCCAGTTGCCTCTCATTTTCCTCTCCCCCACTTCACATTTTCCGTTTTCATTTGCCTTTCTCCTTTGCCGTTTTCTTTTTGCCTTTTGCCATTTTCCTTTGCCGGTTTTCTTGCTTGCTTGTGTTCTTGTTTGTTTGTTGAAGTCATCATGGCTGAAAACACCAAACTTTGCGACTTCTCGAGTACTAATAATTATGATTTTATTAGTACTGCGTTTGCTCCCGCCACTAGTGCGGAATCTTATGAAATCAACGCTGCCTTGCCGAATCTTGTTATGAAAGAGCAATTTTCTGGCCTTCCTAGTGAAGATGTCGCATCCCATCTCAATACCTTCATTGAACTTTGCGATATGCAAAATAAAAGAGATGTGCATAATGATGTTTTTAAGTTGAAGCTTTTTCCTTTCTCGTTGCTAGATCGTGCGAAAACTTGGTTTTCTTCTTTGCCTACAAATAGTATTGATTCTTGGAATAAGTGCAAAGATGCTTACATATCCAAGTATTTTCCGCAGGCTAAGATTATCTCTCTCCGTAACGATATCATGAATTTCAAGAAACTTGATCATGAACACGTTGCACAATCTTGGGAGAGGATGAAGTTAATGATTAGAAATTGTCCCGCTCATGGCTTGAGTTTGTGGATGATTATACAAATCTTTTACGCTGGTTGAATTTTGCTTCTCGCAATATCTTGGACTCCGCCTCAGGTGGAACGTTCATGGAAATCATGTTAGGAGACACTACAAAACTCCTAGAAAATATCATGACCAACTACTCTTTGTGGCACAGTGAAAGGTCACCTGCTAGCAAAAAGGTACATGCTATAGAAGAAATTAACTCGCTTAGTGCTAAGATGGACGAGTTGATGAATTTGGTTGCTAGTAGAAATGCTCCTTTAGATCCTAATGACATGCCACTATCTTCCTTGATTGAGAGTAGCAACGCTAGTTTGGACGTTAATTTTGTTGGTAGGAACAATTTTGGCAACAACAATGCTTTTAGAGGAAACTATGTTCCTAGGCCTTTTCCTAGTAACTCCTCTAACAATTATGGCAATTCCTACAACAACACTTATGGAAATCACAAAAAATTACCCTCTGATTTAGAGAGTAATATCAAAGAGTTCATCAACTCTCAAAAGATTTTCAATGCGTCCATAGAGAAAAACTACTCAAAATAGACGATTTGGCTAAGAGCGTTGATAGGATGTCTTGTGATATTGGTGCTTTGAAAGTTAGATGTGCTCCTCCCAAGGTCAACTTGGATGAAACTTTAAAAGCTATGCGTGTCTCCATGAATGAGAGCAAAGAAAGAACCGCCCAAATTCGCGCTAGGCATGAATGGTTTAAAAGGGTGCGTTCTGGTGATGCAAATCACGAAGATCTTAAAGTGCTTGGTGTGACTCCTCTTGAATCTTTGTTTTCTCGTGTCAAACCTATTTATGAAGGGGCTGGATATGAATCCACTTTGGTTGAAAGACGCCGCAATGATTCGCAGTCCACCTATCTTGATGAGAAAGGTGTGGAGAGTGGAGTAGAAGAAATCAAAATATTGGGTAGTAATGAAACTCCCACTTTGGATTTCAAGGAATTCAATTATGATAGTTGCTCCTTGTTAGAATGCATTTCCTTGATGCAATCCATTGCGAACTCTCCACATGCTTATAGCCAAAGCAAAGCCTTTACCGCACATATGGTAGATGCTATGATGAAATCTCTTGAAGAGAAACTCGAATTAGAAGTCTCTATACCTAGAAAACTTCATGATGAGTGGGAACCTACTATCAAAATCAAAATCAAAAACTATGAATGCAATGCTTTGTGTGATTTGGGTGCTAGTGTTTCCGCGATTCCAAAGTCTTTATGTGATATTCTTGGTTTTCAAGAGATTGAAGAGTGTTATCTTAATTTGCATCTTGTGGATTCTACTGTCAAGAAACCCATGGGAAGGCTCGATGATGTTCTTGTTGTTGCAAATAAGAACTATGTACCCGTGGATTTCATTGTACTTGACATAGATTGCAATCCTTCATGTCCCATTATTCTTGGTAGACCTTTCCTAAGCACTATTGGTGCTATCATCGATATGAAGGAAGGGAACATTAGATTTCAATTTCCTCTGAAGAAGGGTGTGGAGCATTTTCCTAGAAATAAAATAAGATTGCCTTATGAATCTATGATGAGGGCTACTTATGGTTTGAGCACCAAAGATGACTATACGTGATTCCATCACCTTATGCCTAGCTAAGGGCGTTAAACAATAGCGCTTGTTGGGAGGCAACCCAACCAATCTATCCTTTTTCTTTCTAGTTTTTGTTTTCCACACTTTCATAATTCTGTTATGATTGTGTTTTTTGTGTTTCTTTTGCGTTTGTGCCAAGTAAAACCATTATGATTAGTCTTGGGGATGATCGTTTGGTCATGTTGGAAAAAACAGAAACTTTCTGCTCACAAAAATAATTTTCATTTTTTCTGTAAGAGCTTTTGAGTTGATTCTTTTTGCTACTGATTGATACGCAAATTCTCCAGACTGTCGTCATTTTTCAGAATTTTGTAAGTACCATAAGTATACGAAGTATACAGATTGCTACAGACTGGTCTGCTGTTAACAAATTATGTTTTTGTTGAGTTGGTTGCTTATTTTGATGAAACTATGGATAGTATCAGGGGGTATTAGCCATGGAAGATTGAAAATACAGTAACCCAACATAAACATAAGTAGAATTTAAGTTTGCTACAGTACCTAAGGAAGTGGTGGTTTGCTTTCTTATACTAATGTTATCACGAGTTTCTGTTTAAGTTTCGTGTTGTGAAGTTTTCAAGTTTTGGGTGAAGTTCTTATGGACAAAGAGATAAAGAGTGGCAAGAGCTCAAGCTTGGGGATGACCAGGGCACCCCAAGTTGATTCAAGGATGCCAAAAAAGCCTAAGCTTGGGGATGCCCCGGGAAGGCATCCCCTCTTTCATCTTCAATCCATCGGTAACGTTACTTGGGGCTATATTTTTATTCACCACATGTTATGTGTTTTGCTTGGAGTGTCTTGTATCGTAGGAGTCTTTTATTTTTGTTGTGTCACAATCTTCCTTGCTGCACACCTAGAGAGAGAGACATGCACTCACCGTGAGTTTGTCGAGCTTCACTTATATCCTTTGGTTAGACAATTCAGCTCACATGTGCTTCACTTATATCTTTTCAGCTAGTTGATTTTGCTCTACGTGCTTCACTTATATCTTCTAGAGCACGGAAGCGTGTGGCTTAGTAGTTGATCTATGCTATTAAAGTAGTCTCAAAATGGGTAGTTATCCAAAGGGATATGAAAACTTCCACCTTCATGTGCATTGAATAGTTGGAGAAGTTTGATTCATCTCAATTAGTTTTGAGTTGTGGTTGTGGTAATATTGAAGTTATACTAGTAAGGTGTTGTGGATCTAGAAATACTTGTGTTGAAGTTAGTGATTCCCTAGCATGCACGTATGGTGAACCGCTATGTGATGAAGTCTGAGCATGATTAATATATTGATTGTCATCCTTTGTGTGGCGGTCGGGATCGCGCGATGGTTTATACCTACCAACCCTTCCCCTAGGAGTATGCGTTAAATGCTTTGTTTTGATTACTACTAAAACTTTTGCAACAAGTATATGAGTTCTTCATGACTAATGTTGAGTCCATGGTTTAGATGCACTTTCACCTTCCACCATCACTATCTTCTTTATTGTCGTGCAACTTTCGCCGGTGCACAAAACCCACCATTAGGCTCCCTCAAAACAGCCACCATATCTACCTACTATGGCTTCTTCAAAGCCATTCAGAGATATATTGCCATGCAACTACCACCATGACATGTGCCACCACTTCTTCATTGCCATTGCATGATCATAATATAGCTAGCATGATGTTTCCATTGATGTCTATGCCATGCTAGATCATTGTCACGGTATACTACCAAAGGCATTCCATATGGAGTCATCATTGCTCTAAGTTTTGAGTTTTAATAGTGATGATCATCATTGATGGAGCATTGTCCCATGTGAGGAAATAAAAGAGGCCAATGAAGCCTATTTACAAAAAGAGGCCAAAGATGCCCACAAAAAAAAGAGGCCAAAGAGCCCACCAAAAAAATGAGAGAAAAAGAGAGAAGGGACAATGCTACTACCTTTCCACACTTGTGCTTATTAAGAACCATGATATTCATGATTGAGAGTCTCTCATTTTGTCACCACCATATAACTAGTGGGAAATTTTCATTATATAACTTGGCTTGTATATTCCAATGATAGGCTTCCTCAAAATTGCCTTAGGTCTTCGTGAGCAAGCAAGTTGGATGCACACCCACTAGTTTTCTTTAAGAGCTTTCACATACTCTTAGCTCTAGTGCATTATTTGTATGGCAATCCCTACTCATTCACATTGATATCTATTGATGAGCATCTCCATAGCTCATTGATAAGCCTAGTTAATGTGACCATCTTCTCCTTGTTTGCCTTGCAACCTCCACTACACTCCATTCCACTTATAGTGCTAAAACCATGGCTCGCGCTAATGTATTGCGTGAGGGTTGAAAAAGTTTGAGAAAGTAAAAGTGTGAAAACAATTACTTGGCCAATACCGAGGTTGTGCATGATTTAAATTCATTGTGCAAGGATGATAGAGCATAGCCAGACTATATGATTTTGTAGGGATAACTTTCTTTTGGCCTTGTTATTTTGAAAGTTCATGATTACCTTGCTAGTTTTCTTGAAGTATTATTGTCTCCACATCAATAGCAAACTATTGTTTTGAATCTAATGGATCTAAACATTCATGTCACATAAGAGGAGTTACAAAGGACATCTATGCTAGGTAGCATGAAAGCATCAAAAAATCATTATTTATCACTTCCCTACTCGAGGACGAGCACGTGTTAAGCTTGGGGATGCTTGATACGTCTCAAACGTATCTATAATTTATGATGGTTTCACGTTGTTATCTTGTCAACTTTGGATGTTTTATGTACCTTTTATATCTTTTTTGGGACTAACTTAGTAATTCAGTGCCAAGTGCCAGTTCCTGTTTTTTATGTGTTTTTGACTCTTTTCAGATCTGATTTTGGAACGGAGTCCAAACGGAATAAAAGCCCCGAAATAAATTTTTCCAGAACAGAAGAAGATCGGGGGACTTGAGGGCCAAGGCAGGAGAGCCACAGGGGGCCCACAAGCCATGTAGCCGCCGCCATGCGGCCGTGGCTACGAGGCTTGTGCCCCACCTGGAGCTCCCCTGCCCTTGCTCTTTCGCCTATATATTCCCTAAAATCCCAGAAAAAAATCAGGGCATCCATGAAAACACTTTTCCGCCGCCGCAAGCTTCCATTTCCACGAGATCTCATTTGGAGACCCTTCCCGGTGCCCTGCCGGAGGGGACTTTGGAGCTGGAGGGCTTCTACATCAACATCATCGCCTCTCCAATGACTCGTGAGTAGTCCACTTCAGACCTACGAGTCCGTAGTTAGTATCTAGATGGCTTCTTCTCTCTCTTGGATCTTCAATACAAAGTTCTCCTTGATCTTCATGGAAATCTATCCCATGTAATCCTCTTTGGCGGTGTGTTTGTCAAGATCCGATGAATTGTGGATTTGTGATCAGATTATCTATGAATTATATTTGACTCTTTGCTGATTTCTTATATGCATGATTTGATATCCTTGTAAGTCTCTCCCAGTCTTGGGTTTTGTTTGGCCAACTACATCTATGATTCTTGCAAAGGGAGAAGTGCTTGGTTTTGGGTTCATAGCGTGCGGTGACCTTTCCCAGTGACAGAAGGGGCAGCAAGGCACGCATCGTGTTGTTGCCATCAAGGGTAACAAGATGGGCTTTTACCATAAATTTGGGATTGTCCATCTACATCATGTCATCTTGCTTAAGGCGTTACTCTGTTCTTTTGAACTTAATACACTAGATGCATGCTGGATAGCGGTCGACGTGTGGAGTAATAGTAGTAGATGCAGAAAGTATCGGTCTACTTGTTTTGGACGTGATGCCTATAGATATAGTCATTTCCTTAGATAATGTCATGACTTTGCGCGGTTCTATAAATTGCTCGACAGTAATTTGTTCACCCACCGTCTACTTGCTTTCATGAGACAAGCCACTAGTGAACACTACGGCCCCCGGGTCTATTCACAACTACCATCTCCACTTTTACTTTTACTTTGCTTTGTTTTCTTTATACTTTCAGTTCTCACTTTGCAAACAATCTATAAGGGATTGACAACCCCTTCATAGCGTTGGGTGGAAGCTCTTTGTGTTTGTGCAGGTACTTGTGACTTGACGCGATCCTCCTACTGGATCGATACCTTGGTTCTCAAACTGAGGGAAATACTTACCGCTGCTATGCTACATCACCCTTTCCTCTTTAAGGGAACAACAACGCAAGGCTCCAAGGCCACGGGGAAATCCTTTGCATATTTGCCAAGGAAGTCCCTATAGGCATAGCCCGTAGCAGAAGGATTCCTAGCACCGTTGCCACGGAAGGTGTGTTGGCGCAGTAGCAGGGATTTGCCAAATCTAGCATTTACTCAACTCGGTATGATTTGACTTATATGTAGTATTGGAGTCTATGTAGATCTTATTTTCAGTTTTAGGTAGTTTTATACAAGCAGTATATATGTATGATTATGGATTTTTTCTAATCTGGTATATACCAAATTTGGCATATCGAGAATAGCCATGTTCTTGACATAGGCAGTTTATGATCATGTGTAGTATTTCTTTGCTGTTTTGTGGTGTTTTGTGCATGCATATATAGTAGTATGATATATAGATTTGGGGTACAAAAACACCACGAATCCAATGGTGGCACTGGATTCCAGATTTCAGCAGTTCTGCAAAAGTGCCATTTTGTGATGAGGTGGCACTTTGTCGTTTGAGTAGGATTGTTCCTGTGCATATTTTGAAGGTTGTGCATACATGCATCATATTGTCTGTTGCATTACCATTTTCTGGTGTTTATTTGTTGTTTGTTTCTTTGGGTAGCATTGGTACGAGAAACGAGTTCCAGGAGTCTGGTGAGTTCATTAAGGAAGATCAGGAGGAGTTCCACTCTGAAGATATTACACGCAAGATGATCGTGACCTTAACACCATTTCCAGCTTCGTTATGCATAGTTGATAAGTTTCCATCGTTATCTCTCCGCTGCCTACCAAATGATATATAGGCCATCAAACATTGCCATGAAATCTCAAACACCTCCCCTCCTAGCAAATATTGTTTAGCTAAGTTAGGCTTGCTCAACCATTCTTATTAGTGTTGCTAGTTACAGGTGCAAACTAGTTCATGTGATAACATGGGCAATTTGATTATCATCTTACTTGATGCTATTTAATTAATGCACATATATACTTGGTATAGAGCAGAAGGTCTGGCCTTTTGCCGGGTGATTTGTTCCGTTCTTGCCGCCTTAGTTTCTCTACCGGTGTTTTATTCCATAACCGAGCGCTCCTAAGACGTTCGGGCTTGTTATGGGGACCCCCTTGGTAAATCGATTAGTGTTAAGGTTTGTCTGGCAAGACCCTGCTTTGGTGTTAATTGCTAACAACTTAACTATAAAAGGCGTAGGGAATAACTACCTGCTACACCATGGAATTAATCAACAACCCGGGCCAGTGCTCCTCATGAGTGTTGGTCCAACCCAGGGCAGCTTATTAACGCTCCCCAGGGAAACTCGGTGTTTTGGCATGGTAACCATAGCTCATTCGTCGTGTCCTCAGAACGAGATAAGTGGCTCATATCGGTTTCGTCGACACGTCGGGAGGTCTTGCTGGACTTGTCTTACCTTAACGATATATCTTATGCACTTGGATTCCGATGAGACTTCTCTGGCTGGGAACACGGTGGGGTTATGAATGGCTTAAGTAGGTGTTCAGGATCACTTAGTAATCATTCTTAGATCTCGACCGTCACACGTAGACCACCATAACTTATTTCTGTTCTTCGTAAGTTAGCCACCACAAATGCTTAGGTTGTTGCAGACTTAAACACATACCCCAACCTCACCTATTAACTCAGTTAGACTCGATACCAAGGTCATGAGATTGTTGAGTCCTTGTGGCTCACAGATTACAACAACCACCCACAGGTACAGGTACCCCAGATGCAGATGTTCCTCAGGATACCCAGCTAAAGTGGGAGTTCGACGAGAACAGTGACAGGCTGTATGTGACGTATCCCGAGGACTAGAGGCACTTGGTCGTGATCGTGGGCCTAGCAAGGCAGGATAGCATTGGCTTTTGTCGTTTATCTTGTCCGCAGTCGAACCTTTTTTCCCATTTAATAGTGTATGAGTGTGTGACTTTGTAATTTAGCTTGTGGTGAGTGTAAGCCAAATCTTATTACTCTTCCATCTATTATGTATTGCGATGTTTATCCCTCTTGCGAAACGCTTAAATGCGTCTCTTTCCCCTTTTCAGGCCTTGCCCCAAAATAAGGAAAGTGTCGCATCTTAGTCATTACAAGTTGGTAATGAGAGCTTTACGACCATAGGAGCCTTTGATTGATCGAACTTGGCCGAGTCGAGTCTAGTGAAATCTATTTTGAGTCTTAGTTATATCAGAGAGTGGGTTTCTTTTTTCTCCTCTGCTATGCTCTTGTGAGGTTCACGACTTAGGAAATTTTAATCCTACTCCTCTTCTCGCTCAAAGAAAAATTAGGATCGTGCGGATATTTTGGAATCTATATGATACTGATTTGACGGAGTTCCATCTTGGTGCCTCCTGTTGTGTTGATTTTATTCCGGGGAGTTGAGCTCCACGGGATTCTTGAGCACATCGTTATCATTCAGATTTCTTATTATCTCGGGACGGAGGATGTTCGAAATTGCTTCAATACTAGCAGTGGCGTGATAAGCCCGGCATCCCCAGTACTGGTGCAGAGCGTTCGGGGGTACCGCCATACTTAGTATCGTTGTGATTACGAGGGTGTGAGATAGACGAGGTTCCGAGATTATGGTTATGTGTTGACGGATGTGATACACTGGACGGGTTAGTATAGGAGTTGATTGATGAATTTCTCCTTGTATCAGTGGACCAGATTGCATGACCAGAAATTTCAGAACTTCATAGGTGAGAATTCCATTAGTAACCTAGGAATTCTTTCATGAGATGTATGTTGGGAATATACATTTGTCTCGAGAAATTCTAGCCCATACTTGTCAATTGCAAGTGGCTTTTCAATCAGATGTTGTCGACAGTTATTTTGAGGAAGCATTCTTACTAATTTTAGTTCGAGTGCATTTGCAAAGAATTCTTGTTCAGATATTTCTGTCCATTGAATCAGCTTAATCTTTGAATTTTTCATCTCTGGTCTAATGTTGTTGTCCGTCTCGAGGATGGCTACACCAACTCACCAGAATCAGATTCATGAGAATGCTGACCCTCCACCACCCCCTCCACCACCTCCTCCTCCTCAAGAGGCATGGTAAGTTGTGATGGCAGCAACCAATGCAAACACTCAGATGTTGCTCCAGTTGTTGCAAGAGAAGAATCGAGGGCATCAGGGTAATTTCAACAATGGTGGTCAACAGTTTGCATCTTTGAATCAATTCCTGGCGAACCAGCCGAATTCCTTCACCTCCTCTAACCGGCCATTCGATGCGGAGGACTGGATTCGTGATATGAACAAGCACTTCAAGTGCAGTAATGTCAGACCAGAGGACTTTGTAAAGTTTGCAACATTTCAGCTCAAGGGGAAGATAGCAGAATGGTGGGAGCAATTGCAGGATTCCCCAGGCGACAGAGTGATCAGCTGGGATGATTTCTGCAGGGATTTCACGTCTCACAATATTGCATCAAGTTGTGGAAGAGATGCGTGAGAAATTTAGGCGCTTGAAGGAAGGGAGTTCGTTTGTGTACAATTACAATGTGGAGTTCCAGGTGTTGGCTCGTTATGCTAAACAAGACATTCCAGATCAGAAGAGCAAGATTTATCAGTTCTAGGGTGGTCTGAAGGACGACTTGCAGCTCGCCCTTCCCTTGCACACTCCTCTTGAGTTCGACCATTTCTACAATTTGGCTCTCAGGGCTGAGGCGTCCTTACTCAAAGTTGAGAACTCAAGGAAACATGTCAGAGATTCCAGTTCCTCGTCCTCAACTCAGGTGGTTCAGAAGCAACAGAAATATTGGGTTTCTCCTCCTCCTCGGCAGCCTCAGCAGTTCAAGCAGTCTGGTGGTCGTGGTTCTTCCGACCCACCCAACAAAGCTTTCCAGCAGAAATTTCAGCACTAGAAGCAAGGGAATCCTCAAGTGCAATTTCGTCCGCTGTCATAGGTGAATTGTCTTAGGTGTGGTCAAAAGGGTCATTACTCTAACAAGTGCACCAACCAGCAGCGTCTTCCGCCTCCTCCTCCAGTCAGGCCTCCAAGCAATGCAATGGTGAAGTTTAACCCCAAGTCTGCATGAGTAAACATGGTGAATGCAGCTGAAGCAAGGAACTCCTCAGATGTGATCATGGGTAATCCGTTGGTTAATTCTATTCCAGCAAAGGTTTTATTTGATTCTGGTGCGTCGCATTGTTTCATGTCTAAGCCATTTGTGAACAAGCATGATTTTCCTTCAGAGGTTCGGAAAGAGCCTTTTCATGTGGTATATCCGGGCATGCGAATGAGTTCTCACATGGTGGTTCCTGATGTCTCTGTCAAGATGGGAAACTATTCCTTTCTGGCTTCTCCAATTGCCCTTGGCCAGTCGGATATTGATCTGATCCTTGGCATGGATTGGCTTGCGATGAACAAGTCGTATATTGATTGTGAAGCAAAAGAAGTCAAGTTGACTCATCCTTGGGAGGACATGATTATCTTCGCAGCTCGCGATGACATGATCCGTCTCTTTTCCCTCAATGAGAAGGGTAAAATCTCTCCAATTTCTCAAATTCCAGTTGACTATGAGTATGAAGATGTCTTTCCAAAAGAATTGCGAGGAATGCCTCCGCACCGGCTAGTTGAGTTTGTTATTGAACTTGAACCTGGAACTGAACCGGTCTGCAAGCGTTCGTATAAACTTGGCCCCAAAGAGCTGAAAGAGTTGAAGAAGCAGCTTTATGAGCCAGAACGTCACGGTCTGATCAGACCAGGTTCATCTCCTTGGGGTTGTGGTGTTTTGTTTGTCGAGAAGAAGGATGGCATGAACCTACTTTGTATCGATTATCGTCCATTGAATAAGAAGACAATCAGAAACAAGTATCCACTTCCCAACATCAATGAATTGTTCAAGCAATTGAAAGGGGCTAAGATTTTCTCTAAGCTTGATCTTCGGATGGGCTATTATCAGATCCGCATTCGCGAAGAATATATTCCCAAGACTGCTTTCGGGACAAGCTTTGGCTCTTATGAGTACACATGATGTCATTTGGTCTCACAAATGCTCCTTTGACCTTCTCTCGATGATGAAATATATCTTCTCCCCATTCAAGAATGAATTTTTCTTGGTGTATCTTGATAACATTCTAGTCTTTTCTGAAACTGAGGAAGAGCATGAATAACATCTCAGTCTTGTGCTTGACAAGCTAAGAGAGCATAAGTTCTATGCTAAGTTTTCGAAATGTGAATTCTGGTTGAAGGAAGATGTGTACCTTGGGCACATCATCTCTGCCGAGGGCATCAAAGTTGATCCTACAAAGGTGAAGGCCATTGTTGAGTGGGAACCTCCTTAGAATGTGAAGCGGCTTCGAAGCTTTCTCGGGCTTGCAAGCTATTGCAGAAGGTTCGTTAATAACTTCTCCAAGATTTCTAAGCCTCTGTCCAACCTTCTTCACAAGAGTGACAAGTTTTTCTGGTATCCAGAGTTTCAATTGGCTTTCGATACACTCAAAGAGAATCTCACCTCAACTCCAGTCATGACTCCTCCTGATGATTCCAAGCCTTATCAAGTGTTTTGTGATGCCTCTCTCCAAGGTCTTGGTGCAATCCTGATGCAAGAGAAGAAAGTGGTCCATGCTTTGATGACTTGGAGACACCTCTTGTTGGGAAGACAGGTTGAAGTCTACACCAATCACAAGAGTCTCAAATACATCTTCACCCAACCTAGTCTCAATCTTCGGCAAACTTGTTGGGTGGAAATGATCCAAGATTATAATCCGAGCATTGACTTTACACCAGGAAAAGAAAATGTCATTGCAGATGCTTTGAGCACAAAAACTTACTGCAAAAGTCTCATTCTGAAGCCTCTCCAGCCTGATCTTTGTGAATCTTTCAGGAAGGTCAACCTTCAGATGGTACCTCAGGGATTTCTTGCTAATCTCCAGATTTCTCCTACCTTGGAAGACCAAGTCCGCCAAGCTCAACTTCTTGATGCGATGGTGAAGAAAGTGAAGGTTGGCTTGGCCAAGAGCATTCTGAAATATAAGTGCTTCCGTGTTGATGACAAAGATACCTTGTTCTTTGAGGGCCGCCTTGTCATTCCGAAAGGAGAGCCCAGGAAAGTTATCATGGATGAAGCCCATAATTCCCTCCTCTCGATACATCCAGGAAGCTCCAAAATGTATCAAGATCTGAAACAGACCTTCTGGTGGACTCGCATGAAACATGAAATTGCTCAGTTCACGAATGAGTGTGATGTGTGTCGCAGAGTGAAGGCGGAGCATCAACGTTCGGCAGGCCTCTTTCATCCCTTGCCTATACCGGAGTGAAAATTGGATCATGTGCAAATGGATTTTGTCACTGTGTTTCCGAGGTCCAAGAGAGGCAACGATGTTATCTTCGTCATCATCGACAAGTTGACCAAAGTTGCTCATTTCCTCCCGGTCAAAGAGTCTGTCTCAATAGATCAGCTTGCAGAGTTGTATACGTCAAGGATAGTCTCTTTGCACGGTGTTCCTATGATCTTTTCTTCAGATTGTGGAAGCATCTTTACTTCCAAGTTCTAGGATTCCTTTCAGACTGTGATGGGTACTAAGATTCGTTTCAGTACAGCTTTCCATCCTCAGACAAATGGTCAAATTGAGAGAGTCAATTAGATCCTTGAAGATAAGCTCAGAGATTGTGTGATTTCTTTTGGCATGAAGTGGAAAGACTGCCTTCCGTTCTCCGAGTTCTCATACAACAATAGCTTTCAAGCAAGCTCGGGCAAGGCTCCATTCGAGATTGTATATGGTAGGAAGTATCGTACCCCGCTCAATTGGTCAGACACTGGTGAGTGTCAGATTCTTGGGAATGACATGATCGCTAAAGCAGAAGAAATGTGCCATGTCATTCAAGATAATCTCAAAGCAGCTCAGTCCCGTCAGAAGAGCTACCATGATAGCAAGCATGGGGACATGACTTCTCAGCTCGATGATTTTGTGTATCTCAAAGTGTCTCCCACGAAGGGCACTTGGTGCTTCGGCATCAAAGGAAAGCTTGCTCCTCACTTTGTTGGTCCTTTCAAAGTTGTTGGCAAGAGAGGTGATCTTGCATATCAGTTAGAGCTTCCATCCAACTTATCCAATGTGCAAGATGTGTTTCACATCTCTCAGCTCCGGAGATGTTTCAACACTCCCGAGTGCACAGTTGATCTCCAAGATATCGATCTCCAGCCCGACCTATCCTACCATGAGCATCCTATAGCAATTCTTGAAGAGACTGGGCGCAAGACCCGCAACAAGTCGATCCAGTTCCTCAAAGTGCAATGGTCACATCATTCAGTCAAAGAAGCCACTTGGGAGTGCGAGGACCACCTCCGTTCCAAATTCCCAGAGTTCTTCGAGTCCTAGATCTCGGGTCGAGATCCTCTTGTAGTGTGGGAGAGTTGTGACACCCTCAATGCATTCCTTCCCCCCTCTTGTAATATCTTTCCTTGTAAGGCAACCTTGTTATGGTGATCAAGTGGTTTGAGTTAATGGTGTCTTCATTTCATGTGCATCATGGCATCTTGCATAGCATCAATTCTTGTTCTTGTTGTTTGGGTTACACCTTGTTGTTTGAGTGTGAGTGCATGGTGTGTATGTGCCTTAGGGCTTTGCTATGTGATCGGGTGCAACAAGATCAAGCTCAAACGTTTTTTGTTGCACCATGGTTTCAAAAACTCCTTTCTTCCATTTATTTGAGGCAGATTTATAAGTTGTTGTTTTGGCCCATTAAAAAATTTCCTCCTTTTCTAAAATATTTCTTGTAAATTGTGGAAGCAACCCCTCTAGTTTTATTTTTATTTTCCTTTTTCTTTTATTTAAAAACAGAGTCTCGTTTAAATAAAAGGGATTTAAATTTTACTCTTCAGGAATGCCATGATTTTAGAAGTTCAAAAGTATTTTTGTTTTAGTAAATTCTTTTCTTTTGCCTCTGGCATTTTTTTAAACCGGCTTCAAGTTTTTTGCAGAGGTTTTGAAAAACCAGAGAGAGAGAGCTGCCCACGGGCGTAGCTTTCGGTCCTGGCCTGCTTGGCGACCCTTCTCCGTGCTCGCTGTCGTCATTGTCGTACTACGCCATGGAGACCGTCGATCGTTCTTTTCCCAGCAGATTGACGGCTCTGTGCCTCGAGTGTGAGCCATAAAGCTCCCCTTCCCCTCTCATTGCCCTAGCCTCGCCCTTCTTCCCCTCTCCTCCCCCTCGCGCCGTCAGAATGACAACCAGAGCTCCACCACGCCATGGCCGGCTCCGGCAAGAGCTCGAGGTCGTGGTGATCCGGCGTCCTCGACCCCCCCTGCAGCACCAGGAGCATGCGGGCTTCCGTGGGGTTCCATTCCCGCGCAGATCGGACCCTGAGGCTCCTTCCACAACGTCCCCGACGTCCTCTACAGCGGCTACTCTGGCGGACCTCTTCTGCAGCACCTCGTCGTCGCTTCCTCCTCCTCGCCACACGGCTCCACTACTCTCCGCCTCTCGGTGAGTGAGCAACCCCCGCTCTCCTGCTTCCTCTCTGCTAGCCGCGTAGTGCGAGAGATTGATGCGTGCCGGAGTTGCATCGGCAGGTGTGCGTTGCAAGCAGTAGTGGTGCCTTGCATCATAGCAGCAGCAGGGCCTCGCGTAGCGCAGCAGCAAAGCCTCGCAGCACTAGCAGCAGAGATGCTCGAGCGTGCAACCCCCCTATGCCAGCGTTTTCCCTGTGGTGTGCCCGTGTGTGCAGCGTGTCGTGTGTGCACCGGCAGTTCATCACCGGCGTTTCTCTATGAACAGAGGGAAAATGCCCCTTGCTATGTTTTCCTGGGTGAGCACCCCTCTCTGAACAGATCCCTTCCTAGCCACATTGGTACGATGCGCGCGCTGTGACCCTGAGGTCATGGGTTCAAGACCCAGCGCCCCCTTTTATTTCCGTAATTTTCAGGTGGTAATTTTTGCGAGCAGGGTTAACGCAGTGGCAACAGAGCCGCGACTGCCTGTGTAGATCCTGGATTCGAGTCCCGTCCTGCTGCCCCCTTTTCTTCGTAGCTTTATTTTCCTGTTGTAGAGACTGCACATCTGCATTACCCCCCTCCCCTCCTTTATCAGTGCAGATACTCGCATGTAGTCTAGTGGTAGGGTGTATGTGCGTGGAGGCGGACGTGGTGGGTTCGGACCTCCAGCAGCCCCTTTTCTTTTCTGTTATATCTGAGTTGTTTTGTGGTGTGTAGGGCCACCTGGCATACTCTAGGGACCCCTTGTGCGTATGACCAGTGAGGCCCCTATTAGTTTATATATGTATGTGTTATTTTTGTGACTTGTGTGATATACCCTTTTGTGGGATATTCCAGAAAGGGGATTTGCCAAATTTGGCATATACCCAACTGGGTATGATTTGACTTATACGTAGTATTGGACTCTATGTTGATCTTCTTTTCAGTTTTAGGTAGTTTTATACAAGCAATATATAGGTATCATTATCTATTTTTCCAAATCTAGTATATACCAAATCTGGCAAAACAAGAACAACCTTGTTCTTGATGTAGGCAGTTTATGATCGTGTGTAGTATTTCTTTGCTGTTTTGTGCTGTTTTTCTGCATGCATATATAGCAGTATGATATATGCATTTGGTGTAAAAACCCCTGGAATCCAATGGTGGCACTGGATTCGAGATTTGAGCAGTTCTGCAAAAGTGTCATTTTGTGATGAGGTGGCACTTTGTCATTTGAGTAGGATTGTTCCTGTGCATATTTTGAAGGTTGTGCATACATGCATCATATTGTCTGTTGCATTACCATTTGCTGGTGTTTCTTTGGGTAGCCTCGGGTACGGGAAACGAGTTTAAGGAGTCTCGTGAGTTCATTCAGGAAAATCAGGAGTAGTTCCACTCTGAAGATATCACACGCAAGATGATCGTGACCTTAACACCGTTTCTAGCTTTGGTATGCATAGTTGATTCGTTTCCATCGTTATCGCTCTGCTGCCTACCACATTGATATATAAGCCATCAAACATTGCCATGAAACCTCAAACACCTCCCGTCCTAGCAAATATTGTTTGGCTAAGTTAGGCTTGCTCAACCATTCTTATTAGCATTGCTAGTTGCAGGTGCAAGCTGGTCCATGTGATAACATGGGCAATTTCATTATCATGTTACATGATGCTATTTAATTAATGCACATATATACTTGGTAAAGAGCGGAAGGCCTGGCCTTTTCCCGGGTGATTCGTTCCGTTCTTGCCGCCATAGTTTTGGCTACCGGTGTTTTAACCCATAACTGAGTGCTCCTAACACTTTCGGGGTTGTTATGGGGACCCCCTTGGTAAATCATTTAGTGTTAAGGTTTGTCTGGCAAGACCCAACTTTGTTGTTAATTGCTAAAAACTTAATAATAAAAGGCATAGGGAATAGCTACCCCGAGGAATTAATCAACAACCCGGGCCAATGCTCCTCATGAGTGTTGTTCCAACTCAGAGCAGCTTATTAACGCTCCCCGGGGCAACTCGGTATTTTGGCCTGTTAACCATAGCTCATATGTCATGTCCCAAGAACGAGATACGCGGCTCCTATCGGGTTCGTCGACACGTCGGCAGGTCTTGCTGGACTTGTCTTACCTTAATGATATATCTTGTGCATTGGGATTCCGATGAGACTTTGGTTCTTCTCAGAGTTGAGGTTTTCCTCTAAGGAATCCGACTAGATCGTGAGTTTCGTGGTCGAGGATTGCTATGCGGCCTGTGGTAATTTGTGATGGATTAGTTGGAGCACCCCTGCATGGATAAATCTTTCGGAAAGCCGTGCCCGCAGTTATGTGACAATCATGGATATTTTGTTAACATCCGGTTCTAGATAACTTAAAGTAACTTAACTAAAACCTGCCAATTGTGTATGTAACCGTGAACGTTTCCTTCGAAGTTCCATCTCACATTGAGAACATGGTGGGGTTATGAATCGCGTAAGTAGGTGTTCACGATGACTTAGTGATCATTCTTAGATCTCGATCGTCACACATAGACCGTCATAACTTATTTCTGTTTGTTGTAAGTTAGCCACCATAAATGCTTAGGTTGCTGCAGACTCAAACACATACCCCAACCTAACCTATTAACTTAGTTAGACTCGATACCAATGTCATGAGATTGCTGAGTCCCTGTGGCTCAAAGATTATTACAACCACCCACAGGTACAGGTACCCCAGATGGAGATGATCCTGAGGATACCCAGCGGAAGTGGGAGTTTGACGAGGACTAGAGGCACTTGGTCGTGATCGTGGTCCTAGCAAGGCGGTATAGCATTGGCTTTTGTCATTTATCTTGTCCGTAGTCGAAACGTGTTTTCCCATTTGAATGGTGTATGACTGTGTGACTTTGTAATTTAGTTTGTGGCGAGTGTAAGACAAATCTTATTACTCTTCCATCTATTATGTATTGCGATGTTTATCCTTCTTGCAAAACGCTTAGATGCGTCTCTTTCCCCTTTTGAGGCCTTGCCCCCAAATAAGGAAAGTGTCGCATCTTAGTCGTTACAAGTTCGTAATGAGAGCCTTACGACCATAGGAGCCTTTAATTGATCGAACTTAGCCGAGTCCAGTCTAGTGAAATCTATTTTGAGTCTTAGTTATATCAGAGAGTATGTTTCTTTTTCTTCTCTGCTATGTTCTTTGAGTATCATGACTTAGGAAATTTTAATCCTGCTCCTCTTCTCGCTCAATTTTTTTTAGGATCACGCGGGTATTTTGGAATCTATATGATACCGGTGTGAAAGAGTTTTATCATGATGCCTCCTGCTGTGTTGATTTTATTCTAGGGAGTTGAGCTCCAGGGGATAATTGAGCACATCGTTATCATTCAGATTTCTTAGCATCTCAGGACGGAGGCTGTTCGACATTGCTTCAATACTAGTAGTGACGCGATAAGCCCGGCATCCCTAGTACTAGTGCACAAAGTTCGGGGGTACCGTCGTACTTAGTATCGTTGTGATTGCGGGGGTCTGAGATAGATGAGGTTCCTAGACTCTGGTTATGTGTTGACGGATGTGATACACTGGACGGGTTAGTATAGGAGTTGATTGATGAATTTATCCTTGTATTCGTGGACCATATTGCATGACCGGAAATTTCGGAAGTTCTTAGGTGGGAATTCCATTAGTAACCTAGGAATTCTTTCATCAGATGTATGTCGGGAGTATACATTTGTCCCAAGAAATTCTAGCTCATACTTGTCAATTGCAAGTGGCTTTTCAATCACATGTTGTTGACAATTATTTTGAGGAAGCATTCTTACTAATTTTAGTTCGAGTGCATTTGTTAAGAATTCTTGTTCAGGTATTTCTGTCCATTGGATTAGCTTAATCTTTGAATGTTCCATCTTTGGTCTAATGTTGTTGTCCGTCTCCATGATGGCTCCACCAACTCGTGAAAATACGGGTCATGAGAATGCTGACCCTCCACCATCCCCTCCGCCACCGCCTACTCCTCAAGAGGAATGGCAAGCTGTGATGCCGGCAACCAATACAAACACTCAGATGTTGCTCCATTTGTTGCAAGAGAGCAATCAAGGGCATCAGGGTAATTTCAACAATGGTGGTCAGCAGTTTGCATCTCTGAATCAATTCCTGGCGAACCAGCCAAAGTTCTTCACCTCCTGTGACTGGCCATTCAATGCGGAGGACTGGATTCATGACATGAAGAAGCACTTCGAGTGCAATAATGTCATACCAGAGGACTTTGTCAAGTTTGCAACATTTTAGCTCAAGGGGCAGGCAGCAGAATGGTGGCAGCAATTGAAGGATTCCACGGGCGACAAAGTGATCAGCTGGGATGATTTTTGCAGGGATTTCAGGGCTCACTATATTCCAGCAAGTTTTGTGGAAGAGATGCGTGAGAAATTCAGGCGCTTGAAGCAAGGGAGTTCATCTGTGTACAATTACAATGTGGAGTTCCACAAGTTGGCTCATTATGCTAAACAACACATTCCAGATCAGAAGAGTAAGATTAATCAGTTCTGGGGTGGTCTGAAGGACGACTTGCAGCTGGCCCTTGCCTTGCACGATCCTCTCGAGTTCGACCAGTCCTACAATTTGGCTCTCACGGCTGAGGCGGCCTTGCTCAAAGTTGAAAGCTCAAGGAAGCATTTCGGAGTTTCCAGTTCCTTGTCCTTAACTCAAGTGGTTCAAAAGCAATAGAAATATTGGGTTTCTCCTCCTCCTCGATAGTCTCAGCAGTTCAAGCAGTCTGGTGGTCGTGGTTCTTTCCACCCACCCAACCCAGCTTTCCAGCAAAAATTTCAGCAGCAGAAGCAAGGCAATCCTCAAGTGCAATTCCGTCCGCTGTCAGAGGTGACTTGTCACAGGTGTGGTCAGAAGGGTCATTACTCTAACAAGTGCACCACCAACAGCGTCTTCCACCTCCTCCTCAAGTGAGGCCTCCAAGCAATGCAATGGTGAAGTTTAACCCCAAGTCTGCACGAGTAAACAAGATGAATGCAGCTGAAGCAGAGAACTCCTTAGATGTGATCATGGGTAATCTCTTGGTTAATTCTATTCCAGCAAAGGTTTTATTTAATTCTGGTTCATTGCATTGTTTCACGTCTAAGACATTTGCGAACAAGCATGATTTTCCTTTTGAGGTTCTGAAAGAGCCTTTTCGTGTGGTATCTCCAGGCATGCGAATGAGTTCTCACATGGTGGTTCCTGATGTCTCTGTCAAGATGGGCGGCTATTCCTTTCTGGCTTCTCCAATTGTCATTAGCCAGTCGGATATTGATATGATCCTTGGCATGGATTGGTTGGCGTTGAACAAGGCGTATATTGATTGTGAAGCAAAACAAGTCAAGTTGGCTCATCCTTCGGAGGACGCGATTATCTTTGCTGCTCGCTGTGACATGATCCATCTCGTTTCCCTCAATGAGAAGGGTGAAATCTCTAAAATTTCTCAAGTTCCAGTTGTCCATGAGTATGAATATGTCTTTTCAGAAGAATTGCCAGGAATGCCTCTGCACCGGCCAGTTGAGTTTGTTATTGAACTTGAACCTGGAACTGAACCGGTGTGCAAGCGTCCGTATAAACTTGGCCCCGAAGAGCTGAAAGAGTTGAAGAAGCAGCTTGATGAGCAAGAACTTCTAGGTCTGATTAGACCAAGTTCATCTCCTTGGGGTTGTGGTGTTCTGTTTGTCAAGAAGAAGGATGGCACAGACCGACTCTGTATCTATTATCGTCCATTGAATAAGAATACAATCAGAAACAAGTATCCACTTCCCAACATCAATGAATTGTTTGAGCAATTGAAAGGGGACAAGATTTTCTCTAAGCTTGCCAGGAATGCCTTCGCACCGGCCAGTTGAGTTTGTTATGGGGACCCGTGTAACAGCTCAAGACGGACGCTCCAAAATATTCCCCTTTTATTCCGTTGTCGTCAGGTTCAATATTTTTTTGTCGCATTCATTATCGCATCATGTGCATCATCTGCATTGCATCGGCTCTTTGTTGCCACCAGTTTTCAAAAACTTGCATCCATTATTAGTTGCTAGTTCTCCCGGTGTTCGTCATTGACCATTTTGAGCCCCACCACACACGCACGCGCGCGCGACATCGTTAAATTCTTGTTTTTAAAAGTGTGATTCAAACTTTCTTGGATTGGGTCGAAACTTGGTATGCAGTTTTATTATAGTGTAGGTAGGCCGTGTGTGAAATTTTATCGCAATCGGAGTTCGTTTGATACCTGAACCGTTAAGCCTATAACGGCACTATAGCCGGTCAAACGTCACACGTTTCGGATTTTTAAACTCTGTCGCCGGGTTGCCTGTTTCCCCTCTCATCTCCGACTGGCTTCTGTGCACAGTGCATCGACCTACCTGCAACCTAGCCCGAAAACCTCCCGGTGCCCGAAACACACGATCGTAACCGTTGGGTCCGGATCAACCCCGTTATACCCTAAACCATTTTTGGTTTGTCGACTGGACTCCCTAACCTAGCCGATTCCGACCGTCCGAGTTAATTGGAGGGTCCAAATACCCCTTTAGTCTAACTTAATTGCTATGTGTAGTCCACCTAGACCTAACCCTAGACCAACTCCCTCGATCCCCACCTAGCGCCACCTGCCCAAACTCCCACGCACAGTGCGAGCCTCCTCCTCTCGATCCCCTTGCCACCTCTTGCACGCACACGCACGCACCAAAGAGAGAGGCGCGATCGCCCGCGCTCCTTTCTACCACGTCGTGCTCCAGCCCCTGCGGGTGGACCTCGCCTCCCGCGATGTCTTACAGCTCACCCGCCGGAGCCTCGCCGCCTTCCGTTACCCTCGCCCGAGGCGCCGCCTCGCCCTCCCTCGGCCTCCGCTAGCCCAGATCGCCGAGCCCCTCAGCACTAGCCCTCCCTGTATTATGTTGAATTACTCCTCAAGTTCATGACACCCTATGTTTTCAGTATTAACAGAATTGTTATGTTGGGCAAATATAGTACCAATGTTGGGCCTTGCCACACGAGCTTTATCCCAAAACAAAATATAGGGGGTCCCCAAAATAACCCCAAGCATGTTAGGAGCGCTCATTTATGGAACATAATACCGGTAGCCTAAACTAAGGCGGCAAAGGTGGAACAAAACACCAGGCTAGAAAGCCAAGCCTTCCACCTTTTACCAAGTATATAGGTGCATTAAATTAAATAGCATTAATAGGGTGATACAACAAGGAACCCATGTTATCACATGGAAGCAGCTGCACCTGCAACTGTTGGAATTATGCCCTAGAGGCAATAATAAATATAGTTATTATTATAATTCCTGTATCAAGATAATCGTTTATTATCCATGCTATAATTGTATTGAATGAAGACTCATTTACATGTGTGGATACATAGACAAAACACTGTCCCTAGCAAGCCTCTAGTTGGCTAGCCAGTTGATCAAAGATAGTCAGTGTCTTCTGATTATGAACAAGGTGTTGTTGCTTGATAACTGGATCACGTCATTAGGAGAATCACGTGATGGACTAGACCCAAACTAATAGACGTAGCATGTTAATCGTGTCATTTTGTTGCTACTGTTTTCTGCGTGTCAAGTATTTGTTCCTATGACCATGAGATCATATAACTCACTAACACCGGAGGAATACTTTGTGTGTATCAAACATCGCAACGTAACTGGGTGACTATAAAGGTGCTCTACAGGTATCTCCAAAGGTGTTCGTTGAGTTAGTATGGATCGAGACTGGGATTTGTCACTCCGTGTGACGGAGAGGTATCTCGGGGCCCACTCGGTAATACAACATCACACACAAGCCTTGCAAGCAATGTGACTTAGTGTAAGTTGCGGGATCTTGTATTACGGAACGAGTAAAGAGACTTGTCGGTAAACGAGATTGAAATAGGTATACGGATACCGACGATCGAATCTCGGGCAAGTAACATACCGAAGGACAAAGGGAATGACATACGGGATTATATGAATCCTTGGCACTAAGCTTCAAACGATAAGATCTTCGTAGAATATGTAGGATTCAATATGGGCATCCAGGTCCCGCTATTAGATATTGACCGAGGAGTCTCTCGGGTCATGTCTACATAGTTCTCGAGCCCGCAGGGTCTGCACACTTAAGGTTCGACGTTGTTTTATGCGTATTTGAGTTATATGGTTGGTTACCGAATGTTGTTCGGAGTCCCAGATGAGATCACGGACGTCACGAGGGTTTCCGGAATGGTCCGGAAATGACGATTGATATATAGGTTAACCTCATTTGATTACCGGAAGGTTTTCGGAGTTACCGGGAATGACGAATGGGTTCCAGGAGTTCACAGGAGGGGGGCAACCCACCCCGGGGAAGCCCATAGGCATTGGGGGTGGCACACCAGCCCTTAGTGGGCTGGTGGGACAGCCCAAAAGATCCCTATGCGCCATAGGAAGAAAAATCAAATAGAAAAGAAAAAAAAGAGGTGGTGGGAAAAGGGGGAAGGACTCCTCCTTCCAAACCTAGTTGGACTCGGTTTGGAAGGGGAGGGCTGCCCCCCTTGGCTCGGCCGAAACCCTTAGGGGTCCTTGGACCCGAAGGCAAGGCTCCCCCTCTTCCCCCTATATATACGGAGGTTTTAGGGATGATTTGAGACAACTTTTGTCACGGCAGCCCGACCACATATCTCCACGGTTTTACCTCTAGATCGCGTTTTTGCGGAGCTCGGGCGGAGCCCTGCTGAGACGAGATCATCACCAACCTCCGGAGCGCCGTCACGCTGCCGGAGAACTCTTCTACCTCTCCGTCTCTCTTGCTGGATCAAGAAGGCCGAGATCATCGTCGAGCTATACGTGTGCTGAACGCGGAGGTGCCGTCCGTTTGGCACTAGATCGTGGGACTGATCGCGGGACGGTTCGCGGGGCAGATCGAGGGACGTGAGGACATTCCACTACATCAACCGTGTTCACTAACGCTTCTGTTGTACGGTCTACAAGGGTACGTAGATCACACATCCCCTCTCGTAGATGGACATCACCATGATAGGTCTTCGTGCGCGTAGGAAATTTTTTGTTTCCCATGCGACGTTCCCCAACAGTGGCATCATGAGCTAGGTTCATGCGTAAATGTCTTCTCGAGTAGAACACAAAAGTTTTTGTGGGCGGTGATGTGCGTTTTGCTGCCCTCCTTAGTCTTTTCTTGATTCCGCGGTATTGTTGGATCGAAGCGGCTCGGACCGACATTACTCGTACGCTTACGAGAGACTGGTTTCATCGCTACGAGTAACTCCGTTGCTCAAAGATGACTGGAGGGTGTCAGTTTCTTCAACTTTAGTTGAATCGGATTTGACCGAGGAGGTCCTTGGATGAGGTTAAATAGCAACTCATATATCTCCGTTGTGGTGTTTGCGTAAGTAAGATGCGATCCTACTAGATACCCATGGTCACCACGTAAAACATGCAACAACAATTAGAGGACGTCTAACTTGTTTTTGCAGGGTATGCTTGTGATGTGATATGGCCAACGATGTGATGTGATATATTGGATGTATGAGATGATCATGTTGTAATAGTTAATATCGACTTGCACGTCGATGGTACGGCAACCGGCAGGAGCCATAGGGATGTCTTTAAACTAACGTTTGTGCTTGCAGAGGCGTTTACTATATTTCTAGGACGTAGCGTTAGTAGTAATAGCATATGTAGCACGACAACCCCGATGGCGACACGTTGCTGGAGATCATGGTGTGGCGCCGGTGACAAGAAGATCCTGCCGGTGCTTTGGTGATGGAGATCAAGGAGCACGTGATGATGGCCATATCATGTCACTTATGAATTGCATGTGATGTTAATCCTTTTATGCACCTTATTTTGCTTAGAACGACGGTAGCATTATGAGGTGATCTCTCACTAAAATTTCAAGACGAAATTGTGTTCTCCCCGACTGTGCACCGTTGCTACAGTTCGTCGTTTCGAGACACCACGTGATGATCGGGTGTGATAGACTCAACGTTCACATACAACGGGTGCAAAACAGTTGCGCACGCGGAACACTCGGGTTAAGCTTGACGAGCCTAGCATGTGCAGACATGGCCTCGGAACACATGAGACCGAAAGGTCGATCATGAATCATATAGATGATATGATTAGCATGGGGATGCTTACCACTGAAACTATGCTCAACTCACGTGATGATCGGACTTGAGCTAGTGTAAGTGGATCATGAACCACTCAAATGACTAGAGAGATGTACTTTTTGAGTGGGAGTTTAGCGAGTAATTTGATTAAGTTAAACTCTAATTATCTTGAACATAGTCTAAGTCCACTTTGAATATATTTGTGTTGTAGATCATGGCTCACGCGACAGTCACCCTAAATTTTAATACGTTCCTAGAGAATGCTAAGTTGAAAGATGATGGAAGCAACTTTGTAGACTGGGCTCGTAATCTTAAGCTAATCTTACAAGCTGGGAAGAAGGATTATGTCCTTAATGCTGCGCTAGGAGATGAACCACCCGCTACGGCTGATCAGGATGTTAAGAACGCTTGGTTAGCACGTAAGGAGGACTACTCAGTAGTTCAATGTGCAGTCTTGTATGGCTTAGAACCGGGACTTCAACGTCGCTTTGAGCGTCATGGAGCATTTGAGATGTTCCAGGAGTTGAAGTTTATCTTTCAGAAAAAACGCCCGGATCGAGAGGTATGAGACCTCCGATAAATTCTATGCTTGCAAGATGGAGGAGAACTCGTCTGTCAGTAAACATGTGCTCAAAATGTCTGGGTACTCAAACCGTCTAGCTGAGCTCGGGATTGAACTCCCGCAAGAGGCTACCACTGACAGAATCCTTCAATCACCGCCGCCAATCTATAAAGGCTTTGTGTTGAACTACAACATGCAAGGGATGAACAAGTCACCCGGCGAGTTGTTTGCGATGCTGAAAGTCGCAGAGTCTGAACTCCGTAAAGAACATCAAGTGTTGATGGTGAATAAGACCACTAGTTTCAAGAGAAACAGCAAAGGCAAGAAGGGTAAATCAAAGAAGAGCGGCAAGCCTGTTGCTAATCCAACGAAGAAACCCAAAGCTGGACCTAAGCCTGAAACAGAGTGTTACTATTGCAAGGGTATGGGTCACTGGAAGCGCAATTGCCCCAAGTATCTGGCTGATAAGAAGGCGGCCAAAGAAAAATCAGGTATATTCGATATACATGTTATTGATGTGTACTTAACCGGCTCTCCTAGTAGTGCCTGGGTATTCGATACCGGTTCTGTTGCTCATATTTGCAACTCAAAACAGGAACTGCGGAATAGACGAAGGCTGGCGAAAGATGAAGTGACCATGCGCGTAGGAAATGGTTCCAAGGTTGATGCAATCGCCGTCGGCACAGTTTCACTTCAGTTACCATCAGGATTAGTTATGAACTCGAATCATTGTTATTTAGTGTTGCGTTGAGCATGAACATTATATCTGGATCTTGTTTATTGCGAGACGGTTACTCTTTTAAGTTAGAGAATAATGGTTGTTCTATTTCTATGAGTAACATCTTTTATGGTCATGCACCCATTGTGAGAGGATTGTTCATATTGAATCTTGATAGTGATACACACATACATAACATTGAGACCAAAAGAGTTAGAGTTAACAATGATAGCGCCATATTTTTGTGGCACTGCCGCTTAGGTCATATTGGTGTAAAGCGCATGAAGAAACTCCATGCCGATGGACTTTTGGAGTAACTTGACTTTGATTCACTTGACACGTGCAAACCATGCCTCATGGGCAAGATGACTAAAAGTCCGTTCTCCGGAACAATGGAGCGTGCAAGTGACTTGTTGGAAATCATACATACCGATGTGTGTGGTCCGATGAGCGTAGAGGCACGCGGCGGATATCGTTATTTTCTCACCTTCACTGACGATTTGAGTAGATATGGTTATATCTACTTAATGAAGCACAAGTCTAAAACATTTGAAAAGTTCAAGCAATTTCAGAGTGAAGTTGAAAATCATCGTAACAAGAAGATCAAGTTCCTACGGTCTGATCGTGGGGGTGAATATCTGAGTTTCGAGTTTGGTGCTCACTTAAGACAATGTGGAATTGTTTCACAGTTGACACCGCCTGGAACACCACAGCATAATGGTGTGTCCGAACGTCGTAATCGTACTTTATTAGAGATGGTGCGATCTATGATGTCTCTTACCGATTTGCCGTTATCGTTTTGGGGCTATGCATTAGAAACAACTGCATTCACTTTAAATAGGGCACCATCAAAATCCGTTGAGACGACACCATACGAACTGTGGTATGGCAAAAGGACAAAGTTGTCGTTTCTTAAAGTTTGGGGATGTGATGCTTATGTCAAAAAGCTTCAGCCTGAAAAGCTGGAACCCAAAGCGGAAAGGTGCATCTTCATAGGTTACCCAAAAGAGACAGTTGGGTACACCTTCTATCTCAAATCCGAGGGCAAAGTGTTTGTTGCTAAAAACGGAGCTTTTCTCGAGAAGGAGTTTCTCTCGAGAGAATTTAGTGGGAGGAAGATAGAACTTGACGAGGTTGTCAAACCTCTCATCCCTCTGGATGGTGGCGCAGGGCAAGGGGAAACCTCTGTCGTTGCGACGCGGTTGAGGAGGAAGTTAATGATGATGATCATGAAACTCCGGTTCAAGTTTCTATCGAACCACGCAAGTTGACGAGACCACGTGCTGCTCCAGAGTGGTACGGTAATCTCGTCTTATCAATCATGTTGTTGGACAACAATGAACCTGCAAATTATGAAGAAGCAATGGTGGGCCCAGATTCCAACAAATGGCTAGAAGCCATGAAGTCCGAGATAGGATCCATGTATGAGAACAAAGTGTGGACTTTGGAAGTACTGCCTGAGGGCCGCAAGGCTATTCAGAACAAATGGATCTTTAAGAGGAAGACGGACGCTGACGGCAAAGTGACTGTTTATAAAGCTCCACTTGTGGCAAAGGGTTTTTCACAAGTTCAAGGAGTTGACTACGATGAGACATTCTCACCCGTAGCGATGCTTAAGTCCGTCAGAATCATGTTAGCAATAGCTGCATTTTTCGATTATGAAATCTGGCAGATGGATGTCAAAACGGCGTTCCTTAACGGTTTCCTTAAGGAAGAGTTGTATATGATGCAACCCGAAGGTTTTGTCGATCCTAAGAATGCTAACAAGGTGTGCAAGCTCCAGCGATCCATTTATGGACTGGTGCAAGCATCTCGGAGTTGGAACAGACGCTTTGATGAGGTGATCAAAGCATTTGGGTTTATACAAGTGGTTGGAGAATCTTGTATTTACAAGAAAGTGAGTGGGAGCTCTGTGGCGTTTCTAATATTATATGTGGATGACATATTACTGATTGGAAACAACGTAGAGTTTTTGGAGAGCATAAAGGATTACTTGAATAAAAGTTTCTCTATGAAGGACCTAGGAGAAGCTGCTTACATTCTAGGCATTAAGATCTACAGGGATAGATCAAAATGCCTGATAGGACTTTCACAAAGCACATACCTTGATAAAGTTTTGAAGAGGTTCAAAATGGAACAGTCCAAGAAAGGGTTCTTGCCAGTTTTACAAGGTACGAGATTGAGTAAGACTCAGTGCCCAGCAAATAATGAGGATAGAGAGCATATGCGCACCGTCCCCTATGCTTCAGCCATAGGTTCTATCATGTATGCAATGTTGTGCACTAGACCGGACGTTAGCCTGGCCATAAGTATGGTAGGTAGGCTCCAGAGTAATCCAGGAGTGGATCACTGGACGGCGGTCAAGAATATCCTGAAGTACCTGAAAAGGACTAAGGAGATGTTTCTCGTGTATGGAGGTGACGAAGAGCTCGCCGTAAAAGGTTACGTCGATGCAAGCTTTGACACAGATCCGGACGACTCTAAGTCGCACACCGGATACGTATTTATTCTTAATGGGGGTGCGGTAAGCTGGTGCAGTTCCAAGCAAAGCGTCGTAGCAGATTCTACATGTGAAGCGGAGTACATGGCTGCCTCGGAGGCGGCTAAGGAGGGTGTCTGGATGAAGCAGTTCATGACGGATCTTGGAGTGGGGCCAAGCGCACTGAATCCAATAACCTTGTTCTGTGACAACACGGGTGCCATTGCCTTAGCAAAGGAACCACGGTTTCACAAGAAGTCCAGACACATCAAACGACGCTTCAACCTCATCCGCGACTACGTCGAAGGGGATGACGTAAATATATGCAAAGTGCACACAGATCTGAATGTAGTAGACCCGCTGACTAAACCTCTTCCACGGGCAAAGCATGATCAACACCAGAACTGTATGGGTGTTAGATTTATTACAATGTAATTCACATGATGATGTGAGGGCTGGATTATTGACTCTAGTGCAAGTGGGAGACTGTTGGAATTATGCCCTAGAGGCAATAATAAATATAGTTATTATTACAATTCCTGTATCAAGATAATTGTTTATTATCCATGCTATAATTGTATTGAATGAAGACTCATTTACATGTGTGGATACATAGACAAAACACTGTCCCTAGCAAGCCTGTAGTTGGCTAGCCAGTTGATCAAAGATAGTCAGTGTCTTCTGATTATGAACAAGGTGTTGTTGCTTGATAACTGGATCACGTCATTAGGAGAATCACGTGATGGACTAAACCCAAACTAATAGACGTAGCATGTTGATCGTGTCATTTTGTCGCTACTGTTTTCTGCGTGTCAAGTATTTGTTCCTGTGACCATGAGATCATATAACTCACTAACACCGGAGGAATACTTTGTGTGTATCAAGCGTCGCAACGTAACTGGGTGACTATAAAGGTGCTCTACAGGTATCTCCAAAGGTGTTCGTTGAGTTAGTATGGATCGAGACTGGGATTTGTCACTCCGTGTGACGGAGAGGTATCCCGGGGCCCACTCGGTAATACAACATCACACACAAGCCTTGCAAGCAATGTGACTTAGTGTAAGTTGCGGGATCTTGTATTACGGAACGAGTAAAGAGACTTGTCGGTAAACGAGATTGAAATAGGTATACGGATACCGACGATCGAATCTCGGGCAAGTAACATACCGAAGGACAAAGGGAATGACATACGGGATTATATGAATCCTTGGCACTAAGGTTCAAACGATAAGATCTTCGTAGAATATGTAGGATCCAATATGGGCATCCAGGTCCCGCTATTAGATATTGACCGAGGAGTCTCTCGGGTCATGTCTACATAGTTCTCGAGCCCGCAGGGTCTGCACACTTAAGGTTCGACGTTGTTTTATGCGTATTTGAGTTATATGGTTGGTTACCGAATGTTGTTCGGAGTCCCGGATGAGATCACGGACGTCACGAGGGTTTCCGGAATGGTCCGGAAACGAATATTGATATATAGGATGACCTCATTTGATTACCGGAAGGTTTTCGGAGTTACCGGGAATGTACCGGGAATGACGAATGGGTTCCGGGAGTTCACCGGAGGGGGGCAACCCACCCCGGGGAAGCCCATAGGCATTGGGGTGGCACACCAGCCCTTAGTGGGCTGGTGGGACAGCCCAAAAGAGCCCTATGCACCATAGGAAGAAAAATCAAAGAGAAAAGAAAAAAAAGAGGAGGTGGGAAAAGGGGGAAGGACTCCTCCTTCCAAACCTAGTTGGACTCGGTTTGGAAGGGGAAGGCTGCCCCCCTTGGCTCGGCCGAAACCCTTAGGGGTCCTTGGACCCCAAGGCAAGGCTCCCCCTCTTCCCCCTATATGTACGGAGGTTTTAGGGCTGATTTGAGACAACTTTTGCCACGGCAGCCCGACCACATATCTCCACGGTTTTACCTCTAGATCGTGTTTTTGCGGAGCTCGGGCGGAGCCCTGCTGAGACGAGATCATCACCAACCTCCGGAGCGCCGTCACGCTGCCGGAGAAATCTTCTACCTCTCCGTCTCTCTTGCTGGATCAAGAAGGCCGAGATCATCGTCGAGCTGTACGTGTGCTGAACGCGGAGGTGCCGTCCGTTTGGCACTAGATCGTGGGACTGATCGCGGGACGGTTCGCGGGGCGGATCGAGGGACGTGAGGACGTTCCACTACATCAACCGCGTTCACTAACGCTTCTGCTGTACGGTCTACAAGGGTACGTAGATCACACATCCCCTCTCGTAGATGGACATCACCATGATAGGTCTTCGTGCGCGTAGGAAATTTTTTGTTTCCCATGCGACGTTCCCCAACAGCAACTAGCAATGCTAACACATGGTTAAGCAAGCGGTAACGTAACCAATCAGTGGTTTAATAGGTTGTGATCAGGTTGAGGGTTTTCATGGCAACATTGAGAGGTTGACATTTAAGTGGTAGGCAGCGAGACATAGAGAAAGAAACAAGAAAACTAGCATGGCAATGATAGTAATGATATCTGGGGAAATGATCATCTTGCCTCTGATCCCGCTTGGAAGAAGAACGACTCTGTGAAGCATACGAATCGACGTAGTCGAACGGGTCCTCACATTCCGACACGCTTGCGGAACTCTATCGAGATGAAGCAAACCGGAAACAAGCATCAACACACGAAATTCACCACACACATGCACGATATGATGCACACCCTAATATGATGCATGTCGAGTTCAAATTATGCAAGATATGGCATGGCAATTCACACAATCAAACACTACACATTAAGTGAAGCTCAATATGCAACATATTGACAAAAATCCACGTTTAATTATTTAGTTCACTCTCGTTTATTTCCATGGCAATATTAAATATTCTTGAATATGGCAAAGGGTGAATCACAAATTAAACTACCTATCTAGGCATTTTAAATGAGGTCGGAAACGACATATAGTGTCTCTGTACTAACCCCACACGTTAAGTTTGAAATCTCTCCAGATTTGTCCTAACCACATTTAATGTTTGTTAAACGGAAAAACAAATTGGTTCAAGTGATTCTACTCGTCGTTCTAGTCCATTTACATATATGGCTCATCTCCAACGGAGCTACGGTTAATTAGCTACGACCTAAACTGTTTCTAACATGTCGACACACAAAACCAATGCAAACAGCACACTAAACAGGTTTAAATATGCATGAGAGTTCGAAAATATTAATCTACGCAAAATCCTACACGTTCTACATATCTAACTTATTCCGATCCGACGCATGGTTTAAAAACTACACGCGTTTGAAAATATGCTTGTTTTTTTGAAATTAATAAAACCGCAAACCTAAAACAACTAAACGGGCCGAAAACTGCTACAAGCCGAAACAGGGGCATGGCACAAGTTAACTAAATGTTGTCGAGGGCGTAATATAGGGGGCTGCGGGGCCTCACCTCGGGCCACTTGGGCCGGCCTAGTGGAGAGGTGTAGCAGGCCAGGGCACATCTGGGCTACTGTGGGCTGGAACTGGGCCGACTTAGCTCGGGCCCACGCGCGGTTGGACGAGCTGTGTTGCGCACTTGGTGGCCCATGCGTGTGTGGTCAATGCATTAGCAACCGCTCGTTCTGGCGCCCCTGGCGCTCGATGCAGCAAGCTGCACAAGACATGGGGCTCCGGGTAGACATGGAGACAATGCTGGCCGGCGTCTCCACGGCGAGGAGGGTCGGCCCCTGGCCAGATCAGGGTGAGAGGAGGAGGATCCCGCCTCGCCCTGCATCGGCCTCCACTAGCCCAGCTCGCCGAGCCCCGTCATGGCCCTCGCCTCCATCCGCCGCTGGTCATACCCGTCGCGTAGCTCTGTCCGCGAGCCCAGCAGGTCGCCGCCGCCGGAGATCCTCCTCCTCTCACCCTGATCTGGCAAGGGGCCGACCATCCTCGCCGTGGAGACGCCGGCCAGCCATGTCTCCATGTCTACCCAGAGCCCCATGTCTTGTGCACCCTGCTGCATCGAGCGCCACGGGCGCTAGAACGAGCGGTTGCTCGTGCATTGACCACACACGTGTGGGCCACCAAGTGCGCACCACAGCTCGTTCAACCGCGTGTGGGCCCGAGCTGAGTCGGCCCAGCTCCAGCCCACAGTAGGCCAGATGTGCCGTGGCCTGCTCCACCTCTCCACTAGGCCGGCCCAAGTGGCCCGAGGTGAGGCCCCGCAGCCCCCCTATATTGCGCCCTGGGCGACATTTAGTTAATGCCCCTGTTTCGGCTTGTAGCAGTTTTCGGCCCGTTTAGTTGTTTTAGGTTTGCGTTTTTATTAATTTCAGAAAAACAAGCATATTTTCAAACGCCCGTAGTTTTTAAACCATGCGTCGGATCGGAATAAGTTAGATATGTAGAACGTGTAGAATTTCGCGTAGATTAATATTTTTCGAACTCTCATGCATATTTAAACCTCTTTAGTGTGCTGTTTGCATTGGTTTGTGTGTCGACGTGTTAGAAACGGTTTAGGTCGTAGTTAATTAACCGTAGCTCCGTTGGAGATGGGCCATATATGTAAATGGACTAGAACAACAAGTAGAATCACTTGAACCACTTTGTTTTGCCGTTTAACAAATATAAAATGTTGTTAGGACAAATCTGGAGAGATTTCAAACTTAACGTGTGGGGTCAGTTCGGAGACGCTATATGTCGTTTCCGACCTCCTTTAAAATGCCTAGATAGGTAGTTTAATTTGTGATTCACCCTTTGCCATATTCAACAACATTTAATATTTCATTGGAAATAAACGAGAGTGAAATAAATAATTAAACATGGAGTTTCGTCAATATGCAACTCGTTGCATATTGAGCTTCACTTAATGTGTAGTGTTTGATTGTGTGAATTACCATGCCATGCCTTGCATAATTTGAACTCGACATGCATCATATTAGAGTGTGAATCATATCATGAATGTCGTGTGTTGATGCTTGTTTCCGGCTTGCTTCGTCTCGATAGATTTCCGCAAGCATGTCGGAATGTGAGGACCCGTTCGTCTACGTCGATTCGTATGCTTCACGGAGTTGTTCTTCTTCCAAGCAAGATCTTAGGCAAGCTGATCATTTCCCCAAATATCATTACTATCATTGCCATGCTAGTTTTATCGTTTCTTTCTCTATGTCTCGTTGCCTACCACTTAAATGTCAGCCTCTCAATGTTGCCATGAAAACCCTCAACCTGATCACAATCTAGTAAACCACTGATTGACTATGTTACCGCTTGCTTAACCATGTGTTAGCATTGCTAGTTGCAGGTGCAGTTGGTTCCATGTGATAACATGAGTTCCTTGTTATATCACCCTATTAATGCTATTTAATTTAATGCACCTATATACTTGGTAAAAGGTGGAAGGCTTGGCTTTCTAGCCTGGTGTTTTGTTCCAACTTTGTCGCCTTAGTTTAGGCTACCGGTGTTATGTTCCATAAATGAGCGCTTATAACATGCTTATTATGGGGGGCCCATATATTCTCGTTTTGGGATAAAGCTCGTCTCGCAAGGCCCAACATTGGTACTATATTTCCCAACATAATAATTCTATTAATACTGAAAACATAGGGCGTCATGAACCTGAGGAGTAATTCAATGTAATACAGGGAGGGCCAATTATGATGGTGCTGGTCCTAAACAGAGTCATGTGCGGGGCCAACCCGGGGCAACTCGGGTGATTTCTTTCAAGCCAATGTACGCTACACTCATCCGGTTGTGCCCTGAGAATGAGATACGCGGCTCCTATCGGGATTGTCGGCACGTCGCGCGGCCTTGCTGGACTTGTTTTACCTTTCTCGAGCGTCTTGTGCGAGGGATTCCAAGGATGCTTTGGGTTATCTCGAGGTTGAGGTTTTCCAATAGGAACCCGAGGAGATCACGGGTTTCCCTGATCGAGGTCATTCCGTCGCAGTGTGTGGTAGTTTGTGATGGACTAGTTGGAGCACCCCTGTAGGGTTAAATCTTTCGGAAAGCCGTGCCCGCGGTTATGTGGCAAATGTGGAAACTTTGTTTAACATCCAGTTCTAGATAACTTGAAGTAACTTAATTAAAACTTGCCAACTGAGTGTATAACCGCGACTGTCTCTTTCGTGAGCTCCTTCTACGATCGAGGACACGGTGGGGTTATGTCTAACGTAAGTAGGTGTTCACGGTCATCCATTTGATCATCAATAGTTCACGTCCGCTATGCGTAGATCATCCCCCTCTTTTATTCTTGGACTCGTAAGTTATTCACCTCAAATAAATGCCAAGTCGCTTGCTGCAGCCTCACCACTTGACCTTACCTCACCCATTATGCTTTGCTAGTCTTGATACCTTTGGAAATGAGATTGCTGAGTCCCTGTGGCTCATAGATTACTACAACACCAGTTGCAGGTACAGGTAAAGAGTTACTTTGACATGAGCGCGTTGATTGTGCTATTTGGAGTTTCTTCTTCTTCTTCATCGATCTAGGATGGGTTCTAGGCGGACAGCCTGGGATAGCAAGGATGGACGTCATTCTTTTATTGTTTGTTTTCGTCCCTAGATGGACCCTGCTCTTCTTCATGATGAATGCATATTGTTGTATTGATGTGATCTTGATGTAGCTTGTGGCGAGTGTAAGTCAACTCCTTATAGTCATCTTTTCAGTACATGTACTTGTAATGATATACATTCTTGCGAAACGACGAGATGCGTTTCTATCCCAGTCGAGGCCCTCGTAGCAAAATAAGGATAGGATCGCATCTTGGGCGTTACACCCCCTTGGTAAATCGTTTAGTGTTAAGGTTTGTGTGGCAAGACCCAACTTTGGTGTTAATTGCTACCAACTTAATAATAGGAGGCATAGGGAATAGATACCCCGAGGAATTAATCAACAACCCGGGCCCGTGCTCCTCATGAGTGTTGGTGCAACCCAGAGCGGCTTATTAACGCTCCCCAGGGCAACTCGGTGTTTTGGCACGGTAACCATAACTCATCTGTCGTGTCCTGAGAATGAGATACGCGGCTCCTATTGGGTTCCTCGACACGTCGGGAGGTCTTGCTGGACTTGTCTTACCTTGACGATATATGTTGTGCATTGGGATTCCGGTGAGACTTTGGGTCTTCTCAGAGTTGAGGTTTTTCCTCTAAGGATTCCGACGAGATCACGAGTTTCGTGGTTGGGGATTGTTATGAGGCTTGTGGTAATTTGTGATAGATTAGTTGGAGCACCGCTCCAGGGTTAAATATTTCGGGAAGCCGTGCCCGCGTTTATGTGGCAATGATGTATATTTTATTAACATCCAGTTCTAGATAACTTAAAGTAACTTAATTAAAACCTGCCAACTTATACGTCTCCAACGTATCTATATTTTTTGCTTGTTCCATGCTGTTATATTATCATTCTTGGATGTTTTACAATCATTTTACTACAACTTTATATTATTTTTTGGGACTAACCTATTAATGGTTGTAAAATTTCTCAAGTTCTTGTTTCACACTTTTATTTGTAGGAATTAATTAAAAATTGTCGAAAAACGCAAAAGTAGCCTTGTTGGAGGAGGACTCTCACTCTCCTGAAATCTGTCCACGAACATTTTTTAGATATCGTCAGTTTAACCCCCAAAGACGATGTTAAATGGAAAATGCTAAAACTAGGAACATGTGGGAAATTTTATGGCAATGACTCTAGACTACAAATTCAGCCAAAACGGAGTTTGTATGCGATCTGGAGACCCGTTTTACTGAAGAAAAATATCTAATTATGGAATCACGGGAATTGTTGACGTGATTGAGTCCAACTCTTAACATATCTGATATATTCGGCCAAGACACGACTTTGGAGACTCATGAGGGCTGTGAGGAGCCCTTAGGAAGGTTTTAGAGGTGCCCGAGAGCCATTGGATCAAGGGTCCATCCGTCGGAGGGCCATACAGCACCACAGAGGCACATATAAGGAGAGAAAAACTCTATTTTTGGTAGAGCCACCAAGAGCCCCGAATTTGCCTATCCCTTGGCAGCCGCCAAGAAGGGGAGAGGCTCCTCCTTTGCAGCACCAAGACCAAGGAAGAAGGAGGGTCAAGGGGTTGCCACCGCCGCCGCTCATCGTCGGTGTCGTGGCCGCCATCGCCTCCATCTCTTCGGGGTTGCACCTCTCCATCAATAAATCTCTCTTTCTCACCATGATAATGTGTGAGAAATCATTCTCGGGGCTGAGGGTATGTACTAGTAGATAAGTGTTCAATCTCTATATCTCGTGTTCTTGAGATGACACAATCTTGATGTATCATGAGCTTTACTAATATAGATGAATCATATGGAGTTTTCCCCTCTCAATCTTCTTATGATGAATTGAGTTTTCCCTTTGAAGTTTTCTTATCAGATTGAGTCTTTAAGGATTTTAGAACACTTGATGTATGTCTTGTGATGGGATATCTGTGGTGACAATGGGATGTTCTATTAATCCACTTGATGTATGTTTTGGTGATCAGCTTGCGGGTTCCGTGACCTTGGGAATCTATGCATAGGGGTTGGCACATGTTTTTGTCTTGACTTTCCGATAGAAACTTTGGGGCACTCTTTGAAGTTCTTTGTGTTGGATTGAACATGATGAATCTGAAATTATGTTTTGCATATCGTATAATCATGCCCATGGGTACTTGTGGTGACATTGGAGTATCTAGGTGACATTAGGGTTTTGGTTGATGTGTATCTTAAGGTGTTATTTTAATAGGAACTCTAGGGCTATTCGTGACACTTATAGGGATAGCTCAAAAAATTCATCAGAAAAGATAACTTTGAGGTGGTTTTGTACCCTACAATAATTTTTTCGTTTGTTCTCCCTATTTGTGACTTTGGAGTGAACTCTTTGTCGCACGTGAGGGCTTTATATATGACTCAGCTATGTTAGTATTGTTGAGAGAACTTCCACTAGTGAAAGTATGAACCCTAGGCCTTGTTTCCAAGCATTTATACAATGTTTTGCTCGTTGTTTACTATTTGTTACCTTGCTATTTTTATATTTTCAGATTACCAAAACCTATATATACCATCCATATTACACTTGTATCACCATCTCTTCGCCGAACTAGTGCACCTATACAATTTACCATTGTATTGGGTGTGTTGGGGACACAAGAGACTCTTTGTTATTTGCTTGCAGGGTTGCTTGAGAGAGATCATCTTCATCCTACACCTCCCATGGATTGATAAACCTTAGGTCATCCACTTGAGGGAAATTTGCTATTGTCCTACAAAACTTTGTGCTTGGAGGCCTGATGACGAGATGATGCATATACTTCTCGCCCCTCGTTGGATACCCCAAGTGGAAGGTGGACATGTAGTCAGCAGCAAATTTCCCTTACATAGAGACTGTAAGGTTTATCGAACCAGGAGGACTCCTAGGCTCAACAAGTAGGTGTCTTCCACCCTGGCGCTAGCAAAATACATGGACCTGCACACACAACAAATAACTTTGCTCCCAGCGAGTACAAAGAGGTTGCCAATCTCTCCGGCCTTGTAGTTTGCAAAGGATCAAAACACAAGCGGGAAGGTAATAGTGATTGCAACGGAAAAGTAAAGAAAGCGGTAAATGATGGAGGTGTAAGCAATGATGGTGATATGGACCGGATTCACATGACGTTCACTGGTGATGTCTCTCACCCAAAAGATGATAAACAACTATGCTAGGGTAAACAAATCACGGTTGGGAAATTTACAGAATTATGATCGCACCGCAATGCTAATTATGCTCCTTCATAGTTAGAGGTTCAATAGTAACGGGCAATACGCCAAGACAAGTAGACCGTTTATTCGTCAGCATCTACTTACTAATCATCCACCTTGAGATATCTATCCAGAACATATCTCCAATATTAAGTTGCGAGCCCCACCCGAAGTGTAAACTCAAAGCAATGGACAACTGCATTAACGAACTATGCATAAGGTAAACCATCATTGCAACCGTGGTCACAAGCACCATTGTTTTCTCCCTGGTGGCAACAGGCACATCCCCTAGTCTCATGTTTCTGTCACTCAAGCTAAACATCGAGCGCCCCGAACCCACAATCATGCATAACGCTCCCTCTTGGAGTTAGATCTACTACTTGGCGAAAGCAATAAAAAGCAATGGAGAACATGCATGAATCACTAAGGAACAAAATATAAAAGGATAGTCAAATATATAACTCATAACAATCTGAACATAATCTCACAATCCATTGGATCCCAACAAACCAGCATGGCAATACCAAGAGAATTACATAGATGCCTTGCTCATGTAGGGCAGCTCACAAGGACTAACCATTGAAGCACAAGATTGGAGATAAGACATCACATAGCTACCGGTCATGGACTCATGGTCCAAGGGAAACTACTCACGACACGTCCGGGAGGTGTCCATGGCGGTGGAGAAGCTCCCGGAGGTCAATCCTCCCTCCCGCAGGGTACCGGGAAGAGGTCTCCTAACGCTCCCGATCTCGGAAGCACTGCGGCGGCGGGACTATGGAGAAATTCGCGATTCCAGAAAGTCTATGAGGGTTTCCTCACAGATCTCTAAATATAGGCCAAAGGAGGGCACCGGATGAGGTGGGACCCACCCAGGCGACCTCCTCGCGCGGCCTAGGGCCTGGCCGCGCCAACAGGCCGCCTGGGAGGCCCTTGGCCCCCTTCGTTACTCCCGAAGCTTCTGTTTTGCTGATTTTTTATACATATTTTTCTGGATTTTTTCGGGCTTCGGAAAATTGGGTAAAAGCCCCTGCAAAATAGACATCAGCTCACAGAAACTGGCACTGGGTGCACTGAGTTAGTAGGTTAGTCCAAATATGTATAAAATGATATAAAAGTGTAGCAAAACATATAACAATGTCACCCAAAAGATTATGGAACAAGCAGAAATTATAGATACGTTTGGGACGTATCAACATCCCCAAGCTTAATTTCTGCTCGTCCTCGAGTAGATAAATGATAACACAATAACTTCTGTGGTGACATGCTAACAAACATATAAGAACTTCAATGTAAAGCAAGTGAGATATGCAATTCAAGTCAAGACAATAACAAGCAAGAGTCTATATCTAGTATTGAATTTAGCAAAGTAAGAACATAAAGGTGCAAGACCTCTCGCTGTCCGTGACTCGAATGTCTCCAAATGGTGTTTGCGTGCAAGAAGTGGGAGATGGGTTCGGAGATAAAATATTTTTTAATTGAGAACTCAATCTACTAAACCTCACACTTAGTCTCCTTCGGAATCTTATTTTGACTCATCCCCAGACCACTTGTCAGGCACATGTCAAAACAATCCTCTCCCTTTCGCTTTTGAGAACTCATGCAATGAATGAGAGTAAGCAAGATATGTTGGCACTTAGGATGGCAAATAGAATAATTATGGGGAAGGAAGACAAAAAAGGTGTGAAAGGCTTACATCAATGATGACAACCATAGGCGAGATAAAGGCAAATGATAGATATGATGTGAGGAGTAGGGATTGCCATGTAACGGATGCACATATGAGCTAAGGTAAGCTCTCCAATGGAACTAGTGGGGGTGCATTCAACTTGTTTGCTCATGAAGACCTAGAGCTCATTTGAGGACGCTCATCATTGGAATATGCAAACCAAGTTCTATAGTGTAAGGGTCCCCACATAGTTATGCATGAATGATAATCTCTATGTAGTACCAATATTATAGTAATGGAGTACGAGTGTGGATCTTTCAAAAGGAATAGTAGTGTTGCCCCCTTCTCTCTTTTTATTTCTCTTTTTTTCTTTTTTTATAACCCATTTGTCCTGTTTGGGATCTTTTGTTTTGTCCACTTTGGGATCTTTTCCTCACTTAAGGGCAACACTCTATGTTTTACATGAATAGAAAGAAAAATCATCACACTTTTTAAGAAGTACTCATCATAAAGACAGGTGAAAACTATCATGATGTATGCAGATGTATGCCTCTGCCAGTGTAGCAGGATACGCAATGATACTAGCGTGTCATGTAGCAGTAATGAGGGCAAGGCCCAACTAGCATGCGACTCTATGATCAAGCAAAAGCATGTATGACATGAAGATCCAGTCATGAGATGATGGATGTTACATGGCAATGTATCTCGGAAAGGCTATGGAAATGCCTTAATAGGTAGGTATGGTGGTTGTTTTGAGGAAATATATAATGAGGCTTATGTATGACAAAGTGTATCATGTCATGGGTTTGGATGCACTGGCGGAGTTTGCACCAACTCTCAATGTGATAAAGGGCAATGCACGGTACCGAAGAGGCTAGCAAAATATGGATGGTGGAAGTGCCAACAATCGAATACTCACATTAGTCTGAAAAACTCATACACTTATTATCGGTAACTCTCTATCTAGTTAGGAGGTTCATAAAGAGACAAGTATGTCACGCCCAAGATGCGACCCTATCCTCAATTTGGCACGAAGGCCTCGTCAGGGATAGAAGCGCATCTCGTCATGTCGCAAGAATGGATATCGTTACAAGTGCATGTACTGAAAAGAAGAGATATACATATAGAATTGGCTTACACTCGTCACAAGCTACATCAGAGTGACAACAGTACATTACATAATCATCATGAAGAAGAGCAGGGTCCGACTACGGACGAAAAAAACGAGAAAAGAAGAACGACGTGCATCCTTGCTATCCCAGGCTGCCGGCCTGGTACCCATCCTAGATCGATGAAGAAGAAGAAGAAGAAGAAGCAACTCCAAATGAACAATCAACGCGCTCACGTCAAGTAACCTTTACATGTACCTGCAACTGGTGTTGTAGTAATCTGTGAGCCACAGGGGACTCGGCAATCTCATTTCCAAAGGTATCAAGACTAGCAAAGCTTAATGGGCAAGGTATGGTTAAGTGGTGAGGTTGCAGCAGCGGCTAAGCATATATTTGGTGGCTAAACTTACGAGTACCAGAAATAAGAGGGGGAAGATCTACGCATAGCGGACGTGAACTACTGATGATCAAATGAATGATCCTGAACACCTACCTACGTCAGACATAACCCCACCGTGTCCTCGATCGGAGAAAGAACTCACGAAAGAGACAGTCACGGTTACGCACACAGTTGGCATATTTAAATTAAGTTAACTTCAAGTTATCTAGAACCAGTGTTCAACAAAGTTTCCACGTTGCCACATAACCGCGGGCACGGCTTTCTGAAAGATTTAACCCATGCAGGGGTGCTCCAACTAGTCCATCAAAAATTACCACAAGCCGCATAGAAATCCTCAATCACGAAGCTCGCGATCTCGTCGGATTCCCTAGTGGAAAACCTCAACTCTGAGATTACCCAAAACATCACCGGAATCCCAATGCACAAGATATTCCGTCAAAGGTAAAACTAATCCAGCAAGGCCGCCCGGCGTGTCGACGATCCCGATAGGAGCCGCGTATCTCGTTCTCACGACACGAAGGATAAGCACAGCGTACGGTGGCCTGATAGAAATCTCCCGAGTTGCCCCGGGTTGGCCCCGCAAACGGCTCTAGTTTTGGACCAGCACCAACAGCACTGCCCCCCTGTATTATGTAGAATTACTCCTCGGTTTCATGACGCCCTATGCTTTCAGTATTAACAAAGCTATTATGTTGGGCAAATGTAGTACCAATGTTGGGCCTTCCCAGACCAGCTTTAATCTAAAACGAGTTATCAAGGGGGTCCCCATAACAATCCCGATCCTGTTAGGAGCGCTCATTTATGGAACATAACACCGGTAGCCGAAACTAAGGGGGCAAAGGTGGAACAAAACACCAGGCTAGAAAGGCCAAGCCTTCCACCTTTTACCAAATATATAGGTGCATTAAATTAAATAGCATTAGATAGGGTGATATAACAAGGAACCCATGTTTTCACATGGAAGCAACTACACTTGTAACTAGCAACGCTAACAACATGGTTAAGCAAGCGGTAACATAGCCAATCAGTGGTTTGCTAGGTCGAACAGGTTGAAGGTTATCATGGCATGATTGAGAGGCTGATATTTAACATGTGGTAGGCAACGAGACATAATCGATAGAAACGGTGATACTAGCATGGCAATGATAGTAATGGTATCTGGGGAAATGGTCATCTTGCCTGAGATCCCGCTTTGAAGAAGAATGCCTCCGTGAAGCAAACGAACCGACGTAGTCGAACGGATCCTCACAATCCGACACGCTTGCGTAACTCTATTGAGACAAAGCAAACCAAAAACATAAATCAACATACGATATTCACCACACGATGCACAACACAAATGATGCATGAGAAGCTCAATTCATGCAAGTCACGGCATGACAAATCACACAAACAAACACTACACATTAAGTGAAGTTCAACATGCAACGAGTTGCATATTGATGAAACTCCACGTTTGTTTATTTAGTTCTATCCCGATTAGATACACGACAATATTAAATGTGGTTAAACATGGCAAGAGGTGAAGCGTAATTAAACTACCTATCTAGGCATTTTAAATGAGGTTGAAAATGACATATAGCATCTCTGAGACGACCTCACATGTTAATTTACAATTCTGTCCAGATCTGAACTAACACATTTAATTAGTTGTTAAAAAGCAAAACAAATAGGTTCACGTGATTCTACGCGTTGAGACAAGAAATTTACACATAGAGAACATCTCCAACGGAGCTACGGTTCAAAAGATACAAGCACCGCAAGATACGATGACATGGATGCAATATGTGTGCAACGACGGTCACGAGCACTTCAAAACATACAACCAGCAAGAGAAAATGAAACTAAACGAGATTATAAGCAAGTTTCATGTAGGGCACGATCAAATCGGAGCTACGGTTCAACAACTACGAGCAAAACAAGAAATCGCTACAATCTGCCAAAATCAGCCACATAGCACTTTCTACCCCCCACAACTACGAGCTACACAACTCAAATATAATCAACCAAGGCATGACACGAAAGAGGGCAAGAAGCACTACAACAAACAACTAACAACAACTAGCATGGCAGCAAGGAACACTAGGAAAAGAAGTCACAAAATGGCTTCTCACACACTATTTCAGACTTAGTGAAAATAGCAGTTTTTGAAGCTGCAGTTTTTGATCTGAAGCCATATTGACAGCAGCAAAATCTATAGCTATAGGACTCCAAATGGCATGAAAAATCACAGCATGCTAGAGAAACACAAGGGCTACAACAAACTCCATTGGATCAACCTCAAAAGAGCTCAGATCACAAGATACAAGCAAGACAAGACAGCAACAAAAAATAACAGATTCCAGACTTAGAAATATCTCACCACCTCCAAATCAGCACTATTTCTAGCAACTTGAGAGCAAGCAAACCACACCTAAACATGCATTTCTATTGAAACCAAAATTACCAGGGGCTAGACTAAACATCCAAGAACAACTCTCTAGTTGACAACTCCCTCAAACGAAGCACGAAATAAATCCTACGAAATAGATAAAAGGGCAACATGGCAAAATATCGCGCGAACTAACTTGCTCTAATGCTAAAACTAATTGCACAGAAAAATCCCATGGATTTTTCTACCCCGAAAACATATAAAATATGTGGGGTTGCGCAACAAAATAATGCCACACGTAAATGCGAGATAATAACCTAAGCACGGAAAATAAACTAGCGGCAATCCCTACACGCAAAAATACAAATGACCGCTCTAAAATACATGAAAAAATGGTTCCTAAAACATGAGCATTTAACCTACGGCATACGAGCAATCCGGACTTGCGCGAAAATTAAATACGGGCACTATCCTATCTAGACAACACGTAAACCTAGGCATATGGCAGCTCAAACTATGTCAAACAAATAAGCAAGTTGCACCAACGTAATCTACGCGTAAAACTACACGAAAACCGTATACTACACGTTCCGATCAGACTAACGGAATAAAAGTTACGGGTGTTTTAATATACGGTTATTTTTTGGAATTTAATTATTCCGAGAACTCCTCAATTACTAACGGGCCGACTCGTGGGCGCAAAAACACTAAGAAGCGCACGCAGCGCTGTATAGAGGCGGGGCTCACCTAGGGCCATGGGCCAACCGGAGGCTGCAGCAGAGGGGAAGGCCTTGTCCTGGCTTGGGCCAGCTGGGCCTAGGGCGCGGCCCAACGCGGGGGAGCGTTGCGCTCGCGTCGTCCCCGTCCTCCAGCATCCTCCCGCACGGGACCGAGCCCCATGGCGGCTGCCGGCGGCGGCCCGAGGCACGCGGCGGCGCGCGTCGCGAGGAACCCGGGGCGGCGGCATGCCGGTTGGGGGGCGAGGCGACGAGCCGGTGAGGAGGCGTGGGCCTGCGGCTCCACGGGAGGCGTGGCCATGGAGATCGGGGGCGGCGGCGGCTTGGGGAGGCGACCGCCTCAGCTCTCCGGCGAGCGACGGCCGGAGGTGGGGCTGACGGGGAGGTGCGGCGGCGCGGGTAGGAGGGGCTCGAGCATGGGAGGAGTTGCAGGCACGGGAGGATCTGCGGGCATGGGAGAATCCCCTGAGGTCGCCCGGACATTGTCCACTTGGGTGGACATTGTCCGGTAGGTGGGATTTGGGTCTATTCTGAGCCATTAGATGCAAATCCAATGGCCAGATTTGGTCAGAGGGTTTGGACTGCGGGATTTAGAGGGTTAGGTCTAGCAGGTGGGTTTTTTTTGAGGGGGTAGCTGCAAAAATGTCTAGGGGAAACCCTAGTGAGGTGAGAGGGCTCTCTCTAGGGGGGTGTTACTTATATATGGTTGGTCTCGGGTGGGGTGGACCTCGTCCGTCCGATCGCGATCCGATGACCACGGACGGAGGAAGTGGCTTGGTGGAACTAGTGGGCTGTGAAGAGTGGTTATCCGGAGACGAGAGGGAAAACGGGCGGCGCGGCAACGATTTATAACACACCGAAAGACGTCCGACGGTAGGCCGAAGACGGTGCCGCTACGGTCGACCGTTCGGGTACCAGACGGACTCCGACGCGACGAAATTCGACAAGCGGCCTAGCTATCACTAATTACGACCGCATGCCAAGTTTCACCCCGATCAGAGAAAGTTTTCAACACACGATTAAAATAGGGTTTTGACGATGCCGCGGGCGCGTGCGTGTGCGGTCGGGCTCAGAACGGACAACGACGAGAACCGGCAACTAACAACGGATGCAAGTTTGAAAACTGGCGGCAATGGGATGCCGATGCAATGCTGATGATGCGAATGACGCGATGATGATGCAACAAAATAAAATAGACACACGACGAAAACGGAAAGAAAAGGGGAATCTTCTGGAACATCGGCATCGGGCTGTCACAAAGTACCCCGAGGAGGAATGTTTGGGGGTTTGGTTATCCTTGCGCATCCTCGACTCATGGTAACGTGAGGGTGCTCGATATATTCCAACCCCTCCAGAGGTTAGCGATCAATTTAGTAGCTAGAGTTCTCAACTAATTTTTAGTTTTTGAAAAACACACAGATTTCCCAAAATACGACACCTATCACTAATAGGCTCAAGCTCTTGGCACTAATAGTCCAAACATGAACCAAATCAATACCTCAAAACTATTGCAAGTTACTACTATACTTAAATAGCAACCTCAATTACCTACTCATGCAAGACACACAACTTAGTGCAACAAGCCAACTCTCTAAACAAGATAAGCATGATAACTCAAGAGAGTTCCAAAATCAACCTAAATAAAAGCTCTTAAAAATATAAGCATGACAGTAGCTACGAAAAGATGAAGAACACACAAAAAGGATAAGCATGAAAAGCTATGTTGTGTTCTAGAGTGGAATGGAGCATGTCTCTCTCCCAGACAAGGTAGGCTAGGTTACGACTTGTTATGAAAAGCAGCAAAAACTAAAACAACCTAAAAAGAAAATAGCGGGACGCTCCAAGCCTAGCACATATCATATGAAGTGATAAAAATATAGCATGGAGATGGACGACCTGATGATTGTTGATAGAGAAGGGGATGCACGGGGGCATCCCCAAGCTTAGACACTTGAGTCTACTTGAATATTTCTTGGGATGCATGGGGGCATCCCCAAGCTTGAGTGTTTGACACTCCTTTATCTTCTTTCATCATCTCTCCCACCGCATACTTGAAAACTCCCTTCATACAAAACTCCTCATAAGCTGATTAGAGTGGTTAGTCCCCTTAATAAAATAATTCATTACCTGCTGGAAATAAAGATTTTCATGAAAAGCTACTGCTTCTCATGAATGCCAAAATATTTTTGCAAATAAAAAGCAAGCTTAGGATTCGCAAAACAATGAAAACACAAAACATGGCATAATTTGTGAAAAACAGAACAATAGGTAGTAAATAATTTATTCGGGGCACTTCTCCAACTCAAATCAAAAAACTCAGAACATATGCCAGAAAGACAACTATATAGAGCATGTTGTCAAAAAATTCAGATCAAAAAGATGATCTAGTGATGTTTGGCGAATTTTTCCGTCAAGCTGATAGAATCTGTTTCTGGACAACATGTCACAATTTTTGAACTTTCTTGCAATCGGAGGCTATAACTTGGCACAAAAGCTTTAAAAATAAATATACAATGATGTTTATACAGTAGTAACACACATCAAGACCACTAAAACAGAAAGTAAAAACATATTGGGTTGCCTCCCAACAAGCACTTTCTTTTATGCCTTTGAGCAAGGCACAATGCAAGAAGATTAAGTGTTATCAACTCCAAAAGAATAGCTTGCCCGTGTAACAGACTCATAAGGTAACTTAATTTTCTTTCTAGGGAAGTGTTCCATTCCCTTTTTAAGATGAAATTGGAATTTAATAATTCCCTCTTTCATGTCAATGATAGCACCAATGGTGCGGAGAAAAGGACGTCCCAAAATAATTGGACATGAAGGATCACATTCAATGTCCATAATAAGAAAATCAACGGGCACATAATTATCATTGACAATAATAAGCATATCATCAATTCTCCCTAAATGTTTCTTTATGGAAGAATCAACAAGACGAACACCAAAAGAACATGGATCAAAAGGTTTCCAATCAAGCATATCATACATTCTTTTGGGCATAACGGAAGCACTAGCTCCAACATCACACAATGCAAAGCAAGAGATATTGTTGAATTTAATTTTGACCATAGGATCCCAACCATCTTCTAGTTTCCTAGGGACAGAAGTCTCTAGCTTGAGCTTCTCCTCCCTAGCTTTGATAAGAGCATTGGTAATATGCTCGGTGAAGGCAATATTGAGTGTACTAGTGTGGGGGTCTTTAGCCATTCTTTGCAAAAAGGTGATGACTTCGGAGAGACTAGAATTGTCAAAATCAAGGTTACTACCATTAATTAAAGTGGTAGTAATGTCATCTAAGCTCATTCTTAAGGTAGTCTCTAAATTCATAGGACCTTCTTGTCCTATAGTTGAGGTATTAGCATCACCATTAATAGGTCCATTGGGACTAGGAGTGCGATGGGTGCTAAAAGTTTTGAGATCCTCAACAACTTGTATAGTAGCAATGGTAGTGTGTGTAGGAAGGCTCTTAATTCTCTCTTCCTCTTCCTTTTCTCTAGCCCATCTCTCTTTAAGTTTGGCTAGAATTCTTATGTTCTCATTAATTTGTACTTGGATAGCATTCATGGGTGTGGTGTTCCTCTCCTCAAGTGGATAATTTCTAATTTTAAGCATCTCTACATCATGAGCTATGTTGTCCACCTTCAAAGAGAGACTATCTAATTTTTCTAGTTTCTCTTTTACACTCTTGTTGAAGGCTTTTTGAGAAGTGATAAAATCTTTAAGCATGCTCTCTAATTCAGAAGTAGAGTTTTTGGTGCTAGGCTAATTGTTGTTGTTCCCGTAGTTGTTGGATGGGAACGATCTAGGATTGCTGCCAAAATTACTCCTATAAGCATTGTTATTGAAGTTGTTCCTAGAGATAAAATTAACGTCCACTTGCTCTCTTTATTGAGAAACCGAATAATTTAAAGGAAGATCATGAGGATCAATAGGAGCTTGCTTAGTAAGTAGAGTCATGATCATGGCAACCTTATCATTAAGGGAGGAGATATCCTCAACAGAGTTTACCTTCCTACCTGTTGGAGCACTCTCGGTGTGCCATTGAGAATAATTTTTCATCATCTCATCCAATAGCTTTGTGGCAGCACCAAGTGTAGTTGACATAAAGGTTCCTCCCGCGGCCAGGTCTAACAGATTCCGCGAGGTAAAGTTCAATCCTGCATAGAAAGTTTGGATAACCATCCAAGTAGTCAAACCATGTGTAGGGCAATTCTTATCAAGAGATTTCATACGTTCCCAAGCTTGAGCAACATGTTCATTATCCAATTGCCTAAAATTCATAATGTTACTCCGCAACTGGATAATCTTAGCAGGCGGGTAATACTTCCCAATAAAAGCATCTTTGCACTTATCCCAAGAATCTATGCTATTCCTAGGCAAAGATTGAAGTCACACTTTAGCTCCTCCTCTCAAGGAGAAAGGGAAAAAATCTTAAGTTTAGCAATATCACCATGTACTTATTTACATTTTTGCATTTCACAGAGCTCAACAAAATTGTTCAAGTGCAAGGCAGCATCATCTCCAGCACCGGAGAATTGGTCTTTCATAACTAGGTTCAACAAAGCAAGTTTAATCTCATAGGACATGGCCTCAGTAGAGGGAGCAGCAATAGGTGTGCAGATAAAGTCATTGTTGTTGTGAGTAGTGAAGTCACACAACTTGGTGTTCTCAGTGGAACCCATAGCAGCAGCAACAAGCAAGAACAAAGCAACTGAATTTTTTTGTGGTTTTTGGATAGGACTCTAAAGCAAAAACTAGAAAGCAAACTAACAAGATTAAAAAGCAAAGGTAAAAGATAGTGTGCAACTCCCCTATCTTGAAGAGTGGAGTCCCCGGCAACGTTGCCAGAAATTCGCTTGATGACGAGATGATGTATAAACTTCTCGTCCCTCGTTGGATACCCGAAGTGGAAGGTGGAGATGTAGTCAGCAGCAAATTCCCCTTACACGGAAACTGTAAGGTTTATCGAACCAGGAGGACTCCTAGGCTCAACAAGTAGCTGTCTTTCACCCTGGCGCTAGCAGAAGACATGGACCTGCACACACAACACATAACTTTTCTCCCAACGAGTGCATGGAGGTTGTCAATCTCTCCGGCCTTGTAGTTTGCAAAGGATCAAAACACAAGCAGGAGGGTAATAGTGATTGCAACGGAAAAGTAAAGAAAGCGGTAAATGATGGAGGTGTAAGCAATGATGGTGATATGGACGAGAGTCACATGACGTTCGCTAGTGATGTCTCTCTTTCAAAAGACGATAAACAAATATGCTAGGGTAAACAAATCACAGTTGGGCAATTGAAAGAATTATGATCGCACCGCAATGCTAAGTATGCTCCTTCATAGTTAGAGCTGCAATAGTAACGGGCAATACGCCAAGAAAAGTAGACCGTTTATTCATCAGCATCTACTTACTAATCATCCACCTTGAAATATCAATCCACAACATATCTCTGGTATTAAGTTGCGAGCCCCACCCAAAGTGTAAACCCAAAGCAACGGACAACTGCATTAACAAACTATGCGTAAGGTAAACAACCCTTGTAACGGTGATCACAATCACCGTTGTTTTCTCCCTGGTAGCAACAAGCACATCCCCTAGTCTCATGTTTCTGTCACTCAAGCTAGACATCGAGGGGCACGAACCCACAATCATGCATAACACTCCCTCTTGGAGTTACGATCTACTACTTGGCCAAAGAAATAAAAAGCAACGAAGAACATGCATGAATCACTAAGGAACAAAATATAAAAGGATAATCAAATATATAACTCATAAAAATCTAAACGTAATCTCATAATCCATCGGAACCCAACAAACCGAGCATAGCAATAGCAAGAGAATTACATAGATGCCTTGATTATGTAGGGCAGCTCGCAAGGAATAACCATTGAAGCACAAGATTGGAGAGAAGACATCACATAGCTACTGGTCATGGACTCATGGTCCAAGGGAAACTACTCACGGCACGTCCGGGAGGCGTCCATGGCGGTGGAGAAGCTCCCGGAGGTCAATCCTCCCTCCGACAGGGTGCCGGGAAGAGGTCTCCTGATGCTCCCGATCTCGGAAGCGCCGCAGCGGCGGAACGATGGAGAAATTTCTGATTGCAGAAAGTCTGTGAGGGTTTCCTCACGGATCTCTAAATATAAGCCAAAGGAGGGCATGGAGGAGGGCGGACCCACCCAGGCGACCTCGTGGTGCGGCCTAGGGCCTGGCCGCGCCAGCACGCCGTCTGGGAGGCCCCTGCCCCCCCCCCCTCTGCCCACCCCCCCCTTCGTTGATCATGAAGCTTCTGTTTCGCTGATTTTTGTATATATTTTTTCTGGATTTTTTCGGGCTTCGGAAAATTGGGTAAAAGCCCTTGCAAAATAGACATCAGCACACAGAAACTGGCATTAGGTGCACTGAGTTAGTAGGTTAGTCCAAATATGTGTAAAATGATATAAAAGTGTAGCAAAACATATAACAATGTCACCCAAAAGATCATGGAACAAGCAGAAATTATAGATACGTTTGGGACGTATCAAGGCCCAACACGAGTCTACAAGAAGAAGGTTGTGTAGTAGACATCAAGCTCTTTTCTGTCGCCGTTGTCGGGGAGGTTAGGTAAGCGTCACTCACATCCCGTCAACGAAGCTCTTTTCTGGCGCTATTGACAGGGAGGTGAGTGCTTGAAGGTATATCTTTAGATCTTGCAATTAAATCTTTTAGTTTATTGTTTTACACTAGTTTGGTTTTATAAAAGAAAACTACAAAAAATGGAATTGAGGTTGCCTCATATGATTCATCTTTTCAATGTCTCCCGAGAAAATGATGGAAAGTAAAATTGTGCTCAAGTGTTAGAAGAAGAAGTTATTAAAATGTTTGGCACTAAATATTTGAGTGATGATCATGATAGCAATATTGTTAGTACGAATTCTCTGAATATTCATGATGCTAATCATATGCAAAGCCACAAGGTTGGGGATGCTCTGCTTGATGAATATGATATCTTTAGTCCCCCAAGTTTTGATGAGCAAAACTATTATGATGATAGCATGCCTCCTATGTATGATGATTATTTCGATGACATGTATGCTATAAAGAGTGATAGTAACCATGAAATTTGTTATCGTGATCTTAATATTCAAAGTGGTTATGTCAATCAAGTACCTCATGATAGTTATTTCGTTGAGTTTGCTCCCGCTATTATGAATGAGAAGAAGTTTGCTTATGTGGAGAGTGATAAATTTTCTATGCTTGTAGATCATGAAAATAATGCTTTATGTTCTGGTTATATTGTGAAATTGCTTCATGATGCTACTGAAAATTATTATGAGGGAGGAACATATGTTTGTAGGAATTGCAATAATATCAAGTTTCCTCTCTATCTATTCAAAGTTTTGAAGTTATGCTTGTTTTGCCTTCCTATGCTAGTTGATTCTTGCTCCCATAAATTGTTTGTACACAAAATCCCTATGCATAGGAAGTGGGTTAGACTTAAATGTGCTTGTCATGAGATTCATAATGCTCTTTTGCATGTTATAATTATTATTCCTATGTGAGCATCATTGAAATCATCATGCCTAGCTAAAAGGCTTTAAAGAAAAGCGCTTGTTGGGAGACAATCCAACACTTTTACTTTCTGTTTTTTGGTGTTCACATGATTAAGCTAATGTAGTAATCATGTTTTATCCTTTTATTTCAATAAAGTGCCAAGTAAAGCCTTTGAGATAGTGTGGATGATAGTTGACTTGATTCTGTGCAAAAAGAGAAACATTTGCTCTCAGTCCAGGAATTTTGTAAATTCACTCGAACGTGATTTTGATCTGAGTTTTTTTTACAAATAACTGATATAGGAATTGCCTGGATTGTACTAATTTTTCAGAATTTTTAGAGACACGGAATTATAGTTACACTACAGAACTTCATAGACTGTTCTGTTTTTGACAGATTCTGTTTTGCATGTATAGTTTGCTTGTTTTAGTGTTCCCATAGCTTATATTCAGTGATATAAATTATGGGCATAGTAGAATACAGTAGGTATCATGTGGGAACAATTATGAATCTTGTCTTGACAGTACCTAAGTAAATGATCATTATTTATTATACGAACCCATCTCATGAAGTTCCATTAAGTCTTGTGTGATTGAAGTTTTCAAGTTTTGGGTGAGACACCAATATGAGGAGAATAAGGAGTGAAAAGAACCTAAGCTTGGGGATGCCCAAGTCACCCCCAAGGTAATATCCAAGGAATACTCAAGCGCCTAGGCTTGGGGATGCCCCGGAAGGCATCCCCTCTTTCGTCTTCAACATTATCAGTATATGTTACTTGGAGCTATATTTTTATTCATCACATAATATGAGTTTTTCTTGGAGCATCATTTTATTTTGTTGTTATCTGTTAGGTGTTATTTATAATATTGTTTTTTAAATAAAAAGTTCCAAGAATTGCATTAGGATGCTTGCATTGCATGCTTTGATTGGTGTTGTGTAAAAACAGAAACTGGTGTTGTAGTGTATGAATTTTCATATTTTACTGGAACGTGGAAAGTTTCTGAAATTTTTACACAGGTTTGTCATATAAATTTTATAGCATGTCCAAAATTTTCATATTGTTTGAGTTACAGAAGTACACTGTTTTCATAAATTTCTACAGACTCTTCTGTTTGGACAGATTGCTGTCATAGTTTTGTTATCTACTTATCCTATAGTTTTCATAGACTATATTGATAGTTATAAATTGTGGAAATGATAGTAAATAGTAAATGATGTTTGTAATTATTATGCAACTTGTCTTGGCAGTACATAAAGAGTTGATTTATTATTATGTGCACTAACCTATCTTACGAGTTCTCTTCAAGTTTTGTGTGGATGAAGTTTTTGAGAATAAGTGAAACCGGGATACGAGAGGATTGAAAAATATACAAAAGCTCAAGCTTGGGGATGACCAAGGCACCCCAAGTAAATATTTCAAGAACTCTCAAGCATCTAAGCTTGGGGATGCTATGCATCCTACCTCTCTTCGTCAATTATCGGTTAACCTATGTTGAGCCTAATTTTTTATTCATTCACAAGATGCATCCTATTTTTGGAGTGATATTTTTATTTTGTTTGTTGTTTAAATAAAATACTCAGATCTTAAAAAAAAAATTGAGGGAGAGAGAGTCCTCACATAGCTCCTTAATTGTTTGACTACTCATTGATCTTCACTTATATCTTTTGTGAGTAGCTTGTCATTTCCTCTAATGCTTCACTTATACCTTTTTGAGGGATGAAATCTTTATGCTCTTGTGCTTACTTTAAATTGGTTTGAGCATGTTGAAAGGGCAATAACAATATATGAAACTAGTCCCAAAGTAATAGATATTCAAGAGGGATATAATAAAAACTTTCATGAAGATCATGGGACAAATTAAACTTGATTCTTTGTAATAGTTTTGAAATATGATGATAGTAATATGTGAGTCATGTTAGTGAGTAATTATGCTTTAAGTAGGAATAATGGTGTTAAGGTTTGTGATTCCCTATACATGCACGAATTCAATAGTTATGCAGTGAAGTTACATCCTATTGTGGTGCATTATTCGGTGTTAGCTATGACTCAGTGCTCACTTATGTGAATTTTCATTTCTTGGTTTGATTGCTTCCCAATCTATTTGCTAGCCTTCATTTGTACTAAGTACAAATACTACCTGTGCATCCAAAATCCTTAAACCAAGTTTTGCCTCATGAGTCCACCATACCTACCTATATGTGGTATTTCCATGTCGTTCCAAGCAAATTTGTATGTGCCACCTCTAAATTTTCAAAATATTTTTTCTCTTTTGTGTGAACGTACCGCTCAATAAACGATGGGGAGTATCCAATATTTTTCCATGCTAGGTGGGTTATTCTCATGATATGTGTTGATTCACTATCATTCATGATAAAGTGACTGGTATTCGGGATGCCCAGTTCCATGCTCAAAAATCAAATCAAATATAATGAAACAAAACTCCCCCGGGAATGTTGTTGGTATGGACGGTACCCGTGGATTCGGCTTGCCGTGGAGTGTGATTTATTGGTGGAGGGGGAGTAAAAACCTTACCATTCTGTTTGGGAACCGCCTATAATGTATCTAGCATGCAAAGTATTGTGAGCTACTTTGTCGTTTTCGTTGACAGGAAAAGCATGCTACTCAAAATATTTTTTCTCTCTCAATTTAAACCTTGAGCTCTTGCAACTCTACAAATCCCTACTTCCCTCTGCGAAGGGCCTATCTATTTACTTTATACAATTTTTATTTTTGCTTTGAGTCTCCATCTTCTCTTATAAGCACCAACTAGGGAGCACTATGATCGTACTTGAGCATTGGGCATAGCTAATATTTGAGTGTGTTTCATGAATGGATCAATGATTGAGCATGATGGGCTAGGGATAACTTTTTTTTATTGTTGATATTTTGAAAGACATGGTTGCTTGTTGACATGCTTGAGTATTGAAGTCATTATGTTAAAACTAGACTATTGCTTCGAATCACTTACAAGACCAAATGTCCATGCTATACAAAGAAGAAAAGAATTTGATGAACATGTTACGCAGCATTCCACATCAAAAATCCTATTTTTATCATTTACCTACTCGAGAACGAGCAGGAATTAAGCTTGGGGATGCTGATACGTCTCCAACATATCAATAATTTTTGCTTGTTCCATGGTGTTATATTATCATTCTTGGATGTTTTACAATCATTTTACTACAACTTTATATTATTTTTTGGGACTAACCTGTTAATGATTGCAAAATTGAACAAATTCTTGCTTCACACTTTTATTTGTAGGAATTAATTAGAAATTGTCGAAAAAATGCAAAAAGAGCCTTGTTGGAGGACTCCGACTCTCCTGAAATTTGTCCACAAACAATTTTTAGAGATTGTCAGTTTTACCCCCAAAGACGGCATCAAATGGAAAAAGCTAAAAGTAGGAAAGTGTGGGGAATTTTGTGGCAATGATTGTGGACTGCAATTCATCCAAAGCGGAGTTCGTATGCGATCTGGAGACCCGTTTTACTAAAGGAAAATATCTGATTACGGGGTCACATGAATTGTTGACGTGATTGAGTCCAACTCTTAACATATCAGATATATTCGGCCAAGCCTCGACTTTGGAGACTCATGAGGGCTGTGAGGAGCTCCTAGGAAGGTTCAAGAGGTGCCCAAGAGACATTGGATCAAGGGTCCATCCATCGAAGGGCCATAGAGCACCACAGAGGCACATATAAGGAGAGAGAAAAAACTAATTTTGGTAAAGTCACCAAGAGCCACGAATTTGCCTCTCCCTTGGAAGCCTCCAAGAAGGGGAGAGGATCATCCATTGAAGCACCGAGACCAAGGAAGAAGGAGGGGCAAGGGGCCGCCACCAGTCGCCATCGCCGCCGCCCGTCGCTAGTGTCGTGGCTGCCATCGCCTCCATCTCTTCGGGGCTGCACCTCTCCATCAACAAATCTCTCTTTCTCACCATGATAATGTGTGAGTAATCCTCCTCGGGGCTGAGGGTATGTACTAGTAGCTATGTGTTCAATCTCTCTCTCTCTCTCGTGTTCTTGAGTTGGCACGATCTTGATGTATCGCGAGCTTTATTAATATAGATGAATCATATGGACTTTTCTCCTCTCTATCTTCTTGTGATGAACTGAGTTTTCCCTTTGGAGTTTTCTTATCGGAATGAGTCTTTAAGTATTTGAGAACACTTGATGTATGTCTTGCGATGGGATATGTGTGGTGATAATGGGATGTACTAATGATCTACTTGATGTATGTTTTGGTGATCAGCTTGCGGGTTCCGTGACCTTGGGAATCTATGCATAGGGGTTGGCACATGTTTTCGTCTTGACTTTCCTGTAGAAACTTTGGGGAACTATTTGAAGTTCTTTGTGTTGCATTGAACATGATGAATCTGAAATTATGTTATGCATATCGTATAATCATGCCCATGGGTACTTGTGGTGACATTGGATTATCTAGGTGACATTAGGGTTTTGGTTGATGTGTATCTTAAGGTGTTATTTTAGTACAAACTCTAGGGCTATTCATGACACTTATAGGGATAGCTCATAAGATTGATCAAAAAATATAACTTTGAGGTGGTTTCGTACCCTACAATAATTTCTTCGTTTGTTTTGTGCTATTGTGACTTTGGAGTGAACGCTTTGTCGCACGTGAGGGATTTATATATGATTCAACTATGTTGGTATTGCTGAGAGAACCTGCACTAGTGAAAGTATGGACCCTAGGACTTGTTTCCAAGCATTTATACAACGTTTTTCTCGCTGTTTACTATTTGTTACCTTGCTGTTTTTATATTTTCAGATTATAAAAACCTATATCTACCATCCAAATTAAACCTGTATCACCATCTCTTCGCCGAACTAGTGCACCTATACAATTTACCATTGTATTGGGTGTGTTGGGGACACAAGAGACTCTTTGTTATTTGATTGCAGGGTTGCTTGAGGGAGACCATCTTCATTCTACGCCTCCCACGGATTGATAAACCTTAGGTCATCCACTTGAGGGAAATGTGCAACTGTCCTACAAAACTCTGCGCTTGGAGGCTAAACACGAGTCTACAAGAAGAAGGTTGTGTAGTAGACATCACCAACTGTGTGCGTAACCGTGACTGTTTCCTTCAGAGTTCCTTCTGTGATCGAGAACACGGTGGGGTTATGAATGACGTAAGTAGGTGTTCAGGATCACTTAGTGATCATTCTTAGATCTTGACCGTCACACGTAGACCATCATAACTTGTTTCTGTTTTTCGTAAGTTAGCCACCATAAATGCTTAGGTTGCTGCAGACTCAAACACATACCCCAACGTCACCTATTAACTTAGTTAGACTCGATACCAAGGTCATGAGATTGATGAGTCCCCGTGGCTCACAGATTACTACAACCACCCACAGGTAGAGGTACCCAGATGCAGATGTTCCTGAGGATACCTAACCAAAATGGGAGTTCGACGAGGATAGTGGTAGGCTATACGTGACGTATCCCGAGGACTAGAGGCACTTGGTCGTGATCATGAGCGTAGCAAGGCGGGATATCATTGTCTTTTGTCGTTTATCTTATCCATAGTCGGACCCTGTTTTCCCATTGGAATAGTTTATGAATGTGTGACTCTGTAATTTAGCTTGTGGCGAGTGTATGCCAAATCTTATTACTCTTCCATCTATTATGTATTGCGATGTTTATCCTGCTTGCGAAACACTTAGATGCGTCTCTTTCCCCTTTTGAGGCCTCGCCCCGAAATAAGGAAAGTGTCGCATCTTAGTAGTTACACTCACGCCCCTTCTGCATTTGAATTATGCTCCATGAATGCATTTGAGAAGAACAAAAGAATACTTGACCCAAGATCTCCTTTATCCATGAGCACCACTTTCTACCAAATCCCTTTTGCTGCAGAATTGCTAGAATCATACCATGCTCAATTTTATTAAAAGTATTTCAAAGCCCAACTTCAAGACTACAATAGTACTCTTGCTCTCATGGCATTGACATAGAAATTCATATCCCAAGCAATGCAGTTTTGAATTGTCTTTGTTTTCAAAAATCCATACTGGTTTACGTGCAATAGCTCGAGAATAAATAATTGCAATATGTTTGCTAGGAGTATAGTCAAATGTTTGATTCTACAACTCAACAAAGATATGTGACTATAATCATTTACCGCAGAAGTACCTTTTTGTGTGTGTGTCGGGGAGGGGGGGTAGGGTTATAAAAGAACTAGTGACGCTTTGTAAACGAAGATAACCTTATCCATGTCAATAAACAAGCTGCTCGAACATTACCCACAGATGATTGTGATGCTTGTGCGGCGCATATGGGAGATACATGTTAACGTCAGTCATGACAAGGAGGGCGCCCCAACCCAGGATTTGGTTGACTTCCTAGTAAGCTATATGAGGTCGATCCTTTGCTCAAAAGTACACAACAAAAGAAATGCTAAAAGGAAAAATGGTGGTCAAAGACTCATGGGAAAGACCATAGCTTCACCGAGAAGCCCAGGTGCTACACGAAGGCCTTGTCCTAGCAACATGAAGGCCTTGTCCATGGAAAAATCTTTCCTGGAAGAGGATGGCACGACGCGGGTTGGGATGATTCTGGCATGACGGCTCTGTCGTTTTTGGCTTAACGTTACTTATTCAATTACTGCGAGGCTCTAGAGATAGAGATTCATGCGTTGATGATTGGTATGGCGATTGCTCGACAACATATTTTTCTTTCGACGTTGGTTCAGTCTTACTCTTCGTCTGCCTTATCATGTCTTTCAATTTTTTGTTTAGATCGATCGGCGTTTGGTCATTTAGTGGCTGAAGTTATGTCCCTAATGATTGATAGGGTGTTTATTCATTACAAACTTCATAAAGTGTGAAATAATGTTGTAGATTTCATGCAACGTATAATCACTCTGAGCGACCTACGGTCGTGTGGCCCGGTAGAGGACCTCATGTACTAAGGATCTCGTGCCAAAGGATTGTAGCCCTGTTGTGATGGAATAAAACTCTATTGATTACACAAAAATATTTTTTTATACAAAAACAAACCATATTTTAATTTCATACTTACCATATTTACCAAATTACCAATATATATATATTTATATAGAGAAACTCTATTCATCACCCAGGGTGCAGAATAGTTTATTCTTCATCGAGATAATTTTACGATCAATTTACAAATAAGTTACATTTGAAATATAAATAGTTACATTTATATTGAATCACTACGTAAAATTTGACAAAACAAAAGAAAGAATATAGGCCGCAAGACCAGAAAAAATTGAATTTATTGTATTTTTTGCACTATTTTTTTACGTTCGTAATTTTAAGTGACATAAAATATTTTTACGTTGATTATATTTTTTACGGTCTCTTTTGACGCATAAAATAAGACAAAATTTACGAAACGTAAAATTACGGTGCATTAATGTTAAAATAGAGGGGGTGAAGAATAACTATTCCTCACCCAGGATGACGAATAGCGCGGCCCTATATATATATATATATATATATATATATATATATATATATATATATATATATATATAAGTATACCGAAAACCCGTATTATCAAAGTAAATATACCAAATGTTCCTAGTTAGTTCGTATAGCTTGCATGGACGGCGTGAACCCAAGAGCATCTACACCCGGACCTGGCAAATCTGAACCCTAAAATGTCTTCACCAGACACGTCTTAAATAATGCATTCTACAACCAGATACCTCAAATTGAAAACCTCAAATCCATATTATTACATGCATGTAAAACGATCTTTAAGAACTCGTCTGACTCCACCGTGTCCATGTCCGGCGGCTGACTGCGGCCCTCATAGTGTCGGTGCGATCGCCGACGAGGTAGAGTAGGACATGAGACACTAGCCGACTCAAGAGAGTCGAGCTCCCGTCGTCTCTCATGCCTTACTCTTTCTAGTCGGAGCCCGTAACTCGGACGATGCCGATGGATGTGAGGTCGATGACGGATCCTTCCTAGGAGGAGCCTACGTCCACCACGACGTGGTTGCAGCGCCCGCGCCCGTGCATCATACGGGGTGCCGGAGAGTGTGACTCCGCCTTTCCAACGCCCACCGTCGCAAGGGCCTCCGTCGCCTCCCGCGCCTGCTGCCTCGCACGGCGGGCACACCGTGCCATGTTAGCATTCGCGGTCGCCCATGGTGCCTCCTTGACGTGTCAACGGAGGGATTGCGCGTCCGCCACGACGTTTGGACGCTAGATAGCACGCACCGCCTCCGGTGAGGCAGCGACACCGGATCCAAGCACAGGTTGTGTCGACGCAATGGATTCCCGACGTTATGAGTCCGATCGCTACTGTCGGGCGGCCGCCTCCCGGGAGCGCTGGAGCGCAAGCCGGACGACCATCTCCTCCTGAGGGTCACGTGGGATGAGCTCGTGGTCGAGGGATCTGAAGGGAAAGGACTCGGATCCGTTGCCCGTCATGCGGAAGGAGGTGAGCTTGCATGGCGGATGTGAGTGAAATGAAATGACTAGGATTTGATGCGACGAACGGATGAGGACGAATATATGTAGGGTCGATGCGGACGAGCGAAGGCCAGACGGATATGGTGGATGTGCTCGGGCACACCCTGGCGTTCTATATCCGTTCCACATTTTGATTGGATACTAGGAATGTCGATTAATCTGTACGTTTAAAACCTGTTTGAAATGCCCGGCTGGATGGAAATTTCAGGATCGGCCCGCGACCTGTCCGGCCGTACAAGGGGTATAGAAGGACAAAAGAAAAAAAAGGAAAATGAGAGGACAAGTGGAAGAGTTTCCGTGACAGAGGAAAGTGGCGGAGCAGGTCAAGTCTGACCACCATCCTTGCTGCACAATTTCTTCCTCCTCGCACCGGTACTTTACCGCGGCCCGGAAAGAAAGCTAACCAAATCGCACACCTTTGCTTTCCCCTTTCTCTTCTCCTTTTCCCCTTTCTCCCTCGGCTCCCAATTGTCTCGTCCTCTCTCCTCGTCTCTCCTTCACCACCTGCCAGTCCGTGTGCTTGACCAGATAGAGGGAGGGCTCTTGAGGTTGTCTAGATCCCTTCTTTCTCCAATCCGGGGCAGCGTAGCTTTCAAGCTGGCCGCCGACTCCAAGATTGCGGACCGGCGTGCATTTCTTCCTTTCCAGTAAGTCCGTCGAGCAGGCTAGAGTTAAATCGAGGCTATTCTTTAGGTGTATTATTATTTTGCCTCAGTTCGTGTTAGCTGAATCTTGATGTTTGGATCAACCCTTCTGTGTGCCAGATATTGATGTAGGAGCGGGCTATCTGCGAGGATGTGAGAGTGGTTGTTGCGGAGGAGAAGGAGCGATTTCTTTTCTTGTTTCGGCGGGGTTGCTAGGAATCAACAGCCGGACTGTTGGATGCTCTCTGGAATTTCGACTGAGGCCCCCGATTTGGGATTTCCTTTCAGCTGGTGCTGCAATCTGCATTATTTAAGTTTGTTGGCGGCAGATGGGTTGCAGGCACTCCAAAGTGGAGGACGAGGAGGCGGTGAGGAGATGCAGGGACAGGAGGAAGCTCATGAAGCAACTCGTGCGCCGCCGTGTCGACCTTGCAGCTGCACACATTACCTACCTGCAGGCTCTCCGCAACACAGGAGCCACTCTCCGGCAATTCGCCGAGGTGGAGACTGCATCGTCGCACCAGTCCCTTCCAGTCGCCGCCTCACCACCTCCTCCTCCTCCTCCTCCCCCTCCGCCGCCACCACCGCCTCCGGCATACTCTGTGACTTCTTCCATGCCACCACACTCCGTGACATCCTCAATGCCGCCATCACCACTCCCCCCACCACTCATACCGTTTAGTCCGATAAGGATAAGAAAGAGGGAGAAGAGAGATGGTGAACTCGACGGGGATGATTCCACGGATGAAGACGACGACACTGACAGCTGCTCAACGCCTCTGCCCCCACCGCCGCCGCCCGGTATGGAGTGGGAGTACACGGACCCAATCACCATGCGTCCCTTGTATTTTCTTCCATCTTCGTTGGCTGATCAGGACGATAAAGAAGTGGCCTCACAGGTCAGCATGGATGACGATTGGGTGGAAACAAACATAGAATTTGATGAACAAGATGAAAGCGTCTCTCGCAATGCTGATGGCGTTGTTAGGCGTATGGAATTGCATCCAGCAAAGAGCAGGGTTCTGGGTGATGAAAACTCATCAATGGTGAGCAGCTGGGTAACAAAGGACTCAGACTCTTCGGTTATGGCCTGGGCGAATGACAAGTCACTGGTAGAAATAGCCAAGGAGATTGATGAGTACTTCTTGAAAGCAGCCGCAAGTGGGACTGATGTTGTTATACTTTTGGATTCTGCTACCGGGCGGCTAGATCCTTCAGAGGTGCAAGTAAAGAAAGGTAATGTATTTAGTTTTTCTCATCCATATAGCACCCTTGATATTTGTTTAGATGCGGTAATGTATTTAGTTTTTCTCATCCATATAGCACCCTTGATATTTGTTTAGATGCCACTTACTAACTTCAACTCTAGCCTATTCGCAAAATAATAATAATAAAACTTATACTCTAGACTCTTATGATGCATATGTACTATGAAGTATGTCAACCTTCTTGTGATCTTGTCTATGTATTGTTTGATTCTCCAAGTGTTATGCATCAAGTATACACCAACACATTGCAAAGCAATAGGTAATGGCAGTAGGAGTTCTATATTTTGGGATCAACGACATTCCAAACGCCTCTCTATTACCTTTAACAAACCATCACTTCCTGAGGAATACCGTTTGTTGTTCTATGTGCAGGAAAAAATTCGAAGTCTGCCAAGGTTTTCTCTACACTTTCTTGGAGTTGGTCATTCAAGTCTGTGCATGCTAACAGAGAATCCTCAAGTGATGCTTGTGGATACGGTTATCATGGGAAAACACTAGATAAGCTTTATGACGAGGAGCAAAAACTCTATCAGTTAGTTAAGGTGCACTATGGGAGTCTTAAGCATTATTTTGATTTGGTCTATGTTCACCGAAATGCATTGCACAATACACTCAAGGATTGAGATTAGAGCTTATAGCTTGTGTCTTAGATTTTGATGAATCATTTATTGTTTAGGAAACTTTTGTTATCTCTATCAAGGGAAATTGATGCATCATGAATAAATGTCGACTTGTTACCTTATGTTGCCAGAAGGACACATTGTTGACTGTCCTATATTGCAGGATGAAGAATTTGCAAGGCTCGAATACAGAAAGTACAGTTCATTGCTACAGAAGCTAGAATCAGGGGAGCATGATAGGCTGCAAGCAGAGAAAGTTCGGGATATTATCGAAGAACTGCAAACTCGGATAATGTCCTTAGAGGAAGCTGTAAGTTTGAAATGTTTGACCATATCAAAGCTCAGGGATGAGGAGCTATATCCTCAGGTTATTGAATTAGCTGCAGGGTGAGCTCTGAAAATTCGTGAACTAGCATATCCAATATAGTTCAAAAGCTTATATTTTTACTAGTATCATGCTATTTATGTGAGCGTTTATTTTCATGTCGGTTTTCTCTTCTGACACGCTTATTTTCCTTCCTTGTGACTCAGGCTTGTACATATGTGGAGAAACATGTACGAGTGCCATAAGGTTCAGAACCATATCGCCCAGCAAGCCAGTCTCCTTGGCAACCAACCTGGGAGTGAGCCGACGACTGACTCCCATTACTATGCAACATCTCAGTTGGAAGGCGAAATCTCTGCATGGCAGAATTCTTTCTGTAATCTGATCACCTTGCAGCGTGAGTATGTAACTATCCTTAACCAATGGATTGGACTCACCGATTGTCTTCCTGATAATGACGGCTTCATGAGAAGTTCATCTGGAATCCGTAGCCTCTGTGGGGAACTCGAGCACGCTCTTGAGAAGTTACCTGACAAGGTAGAGTAAAACCAACATGATATATTCTTTCAGAGTTTTGTCTGTTACTGCGAAATCAAGCTTTGCGGGTGGTTTTGGTTGAACATTCATCATACATATTTGGACGATGAACCTTCCATTCGTACCATATATGAATAATCATACATACTCTTTTTTCACATGCTGGTTTTTATTTGACCTGTCTTCCCCTTTCTTTAATTAATGAATGTTCCCTTCTTTTTTATGTATAAACAGGTAGCTGCAGAAGCAATAAAAGCTTTTCTGTCAGTCATACACTCTATCGTTATACAGCAGGCTGAGGAGCGTCAGCTGAAGAAAAAGTCGGACAGCATCGAGAGCAAGTTCCACGCCCAGCTGGAGAAACACAGCGAAAACGCAATGCAGAGCTCAGGCCAGGTTTCGCACGCCAGGAGCTACTCAGTATCAAAGGACGACTCGAAGCTGGATGTGTTCAGAAAGAAGGTCGAGGAGGAGAAGGCCAGGTACCTCAATTCCTTGAGGACCAGTCGAGCCATGACGCTGAACCATCTTCAGACGAGCCTCCCGAACGTGTTCCATGCCCTGACGGGGTTCTCAGGAGTCTGCGTGCAGGTGTTTGAAGGCATCAGCCGATGCAGCGAAGCTGCTGCTGTTGCGAGCCACTCAGGAGTGGCTTCGCCCGCCGTCTCTTCCTTTGATGATCATCCGCTGTAAGTAGAGGCAGAGTATAGGCCGGTTCCACGTGAATACCCTTCTCCAGAAACCACCTTTGTCAAAGAAAATTTAGCCATGATTTACATTTCAAAAGTCAGTACAGGTGTCTGGACAGATCAGTCCCAGGCCGAGAAGAGGTTAGTGATAGGAAAGGATTCCTGTATGATTGAAAGCTTGAATAGCAGTCTAACATTTGTGATGCTCTGTTTTCACTGTTATACTTCCACTACCATAAGGACCCAGAGGTTGATCTTTGTTGGATCGCAGCCGACGAAGTCCATTGTTTTCCTTGCTACCATGGTAGTATGATGCAGTGGTCAGGTCGGGAGGATGATTTTCTTTTGTCTTTTTCTTCGAAAATGAGGTTGAAAACCCTTTCTGCATCATTGTGATGTACACTGACATCTTTATTAAAGTTGATGTAAAGCGGTGAGGCTAAAAACATCAACAAACTGAGCACAAAACGTAGACAATTATGGCAGAACCGTTACAAGATATGACGATTTTCTGATATATAAATGAGATTATGTTGGTGTTAATTTGAGTACCAGAAGCACTGATCTCGTGGTTTGTTGAAGTACACGTATGGTTGTTTCATACTCAGATTGGATCCCTCAGATTTGAAATGGTATGTGTTGTCACACACTTAGCTTTGACTGTAAGTACATCACTACATCACTATCTAAAATACTGTAGATTCGTCACATGGTAGCCACATGAAATAGGAATTTGATACATGTACTTTATTAATAATACATATAGTCGTCTCATGTGTAGTGTGTAAACTCAGAACCGACATTTCATATAGATTGATTTTTTGTTCCAGAAAGGATGCTCCAACAGAAAAGCTCATGGATACAAACAAGATGGAGGTAAATACATTGGCCGTGCTACAGTTTTTCTTTTTCTTTTTTCAAGAGTACGTCAATGACGTACCATATTTTTATAAAAGGCAGAAAAAATATTGACAAGACCCTAGCGTAGAATGCGAACATTAGAGCCAGCCAACTCCATACAAACAGACTAAGGCTACTGTCTCACAAAATGTTGAAGACCTCCTACTCCTATCCCTGCAGTCCTAAGATCCTGCACCTCCTTCCCGATTTGGCCCAACAGTTGCGTAGGGTTCATGATTTGCCACGACCTGTTAAACACCCGGGCATTTCTCTGCTTCCACAATGCCCAGGTCATGATAATCACCAGTGTATCAAAACCACGCCGCTTGGCGCGCCTAAAGTGGCCCCTCGCCCGAAGCCACCATTCCGTCAATGTATCTTGAGGCTCCGGAGTCCTGATTTGGATGTTGAGCTCTTGGAGACCTAAGTACCACACCTCTCTTGCGTATACACATAGGATCAGAATGTGCTCGATATTGTCTTGGTCCTGGAGGCAAATGAAACAAGGAGAGGGGTGATCTTGCAATCCATGTCTGGCGCGGCGATCTGAGGTCCATAAACGTCGCTGCGCGGCCAACCAAGCAAAGATTTTGCACCTAAGGGGTGCCCACCTCCTCCAAATACACTTCGCAAAGGGGACCCTCTCCAAGCCAGTGCACAACCTTTGGTAGGTAGATCTCGCCGTGAACACTCCTGATTTGTCGCAGGGCCACGAGAAGGCGTCCGGTGTCTGCACGTCCCTCTGCACAGATCCGATCGCGTGCACCAGATGCATAAGTTGGAGTTGGGCCGTGAAGGAGACGTTGCCATGTATGTCCTGGAGCCATCTATTGTTAGTGAGAGCCTCCAGAACCGTTCTCTGATTGCGCGTGCGAGTATCTACGCTGCTATGGATCAGCGGTGCAATGTCAAAGATCGCAAACCCAAGAATCCATCTATCCCTCGAGAACAGCACACGACTTCCAACGCAGCCCTAGATTATAGCTTGTAGTTAGTTGCATCAGTGAGCATTCATGCATGCATTCAAATAAATTTAATTCAACGGGGATGATCTACAAATGGGGATGACCAAACCCTAGCACCAAATAAAATCCAAATAGGTTCAACAAGGATTATTTTTAATGAACTCAATTGGTCTTCAAAAATGTTCACCCTTTTTGGTAAATGTTGGAAGCAACATACCAAAGGTGATAAACTTTTTAACATCTCTTTTGTCTTTTTAAGTTAATCATAAATGCATCTGGAAATGATAACTAAAGTGCTATAAATACTTTAGTCCTTGCAAAAACGATGAATCTTTTTGTGGAGCCAGGAAACAATCCAAACAACACCCCAAAAACAATTTTAATATTTTTGACTTAAGTTTGAAGCCAAAACAAAATAAAATAACTGTTAGAAATTTCAAACAGAAACAAATCAGAAAAAAAAGAACTTACCTGGCCCAGCACTTGGAGCCCATCTGGCCCAAGTGCTAGTCATCCCCAACCTCTCGCCAGGAGGAGAGGCGTGGCATGCGCCGAGGCCTCCACCTCCTGCTTCGCGCTGGAGGCGCCTCCTCCATCCCTATCCCACGCATGAGACAAAGTGGATAAGCACCTGGACTGATTCCCCCTCCCCTAGCGTTGTTTCCCTTCTCCTCTCTATCTCCCCTCTCAACCGCCATTAACGAGCTTGGCTCGAGCTCACCGGCGCCCTCTCTAGCCTCTGCTAGCCTCCCCAAGCAGCCTATCCCCTCCGCATCGATGAGCCGTCTTCCCTGCCGAAGGAATCGAGCTGAAGCTCCCCGAGTCGTCGCCGCCAACGCCGTTTCAACTCCGGCCACCGAAGCCCGTCGACGATGAATCTCCTTGCCCCGAGCTCCTTCTCCGTCGTCGTTGCCTCCTCTAGAACCGCCGTGATCTCCTGCTCCTTCTCCCGCACTCCCCCCCTCCGTTCCTGCCCTCTAGCGCCAGCCCCACCATGGACGACTCCGGGCACCGCCCGAGATCGTCGCCGACCTTGTTCCGGCCACCTCCTGGCCCGTGGCTGGGTCGGAATGGATGCGGCGCACTGCCAGCTTCCCGTAGAGCCTCTCCGCGCACCGTTTGGTCAACGGAGGAAGTTTTCCGGCGAGCTCCGCCGTGCGTGGCAGCGCCGGCGGCTCCATGCCGTTGAGGCCGACCCCCTTTGACCATGGGTTGACCCCCCTCGGTCACCTATAGGTGGGGCCTAGCCCCTTGTTAAGTTTTAGTTAATCACAAAAAATTAATTAATTAGATTAACTAGCCTAATGTCCCACTCACAGTGGGCCCAGACCCTAATTAGGAATAAAAGATTAAAATTAAACTCTTTTTAAGACTTGTGTCACTTACTGGTGGGCCCTGACTGTCAGGTTTGACCTGGCCGGTTAGTTGACCTGCTGACGCAATAATTGGTTTTCTAATATAAAAGAAATTCCAGAAAATGCCTAAAACTTCTAAAGTTCATAGAAAATAATTTGTAAGTCCAATGAAAATAATTTATATATGAAAAATGATCAGAAAAATTCAAGGAATCTGATTATGACATTTTCATGCATGTTTGAGAAAGTTAACATCACCAAGTAGGCAAAATGATGATTAGCGTAAATTTAATAAATATTTTGGAGATGGAATTTGGTATATATTTGAATTCCACTTCAATTAACAAGACCAAACATTGAGCTAGGAAAACCAGTACCTCAAAATGCCATCTTCATGCATGGTAAAACAAGTTATGCCTGAGCATCACGTCGAATCAATTAAAAGGGTATCCGGAAAATACCTTGCTTGAAGTGATATTTGAATTCTAATTCAAATACAACTTCAACCTAAGAAATGATAGCTATATTGGCCGTGCCACTTCTCATCTTCATTTCATGATCATGCATCATAGTGTTGCATTTCTGTGACGTAACTATTGTTCTTTCTTGTTTGCCGGTGGTGTTTCCTCTCGGTAGACGATGGTTCCGACGATGTGATCGTTGACACTGATGAAGACTCATGGCTATCTTCAGACGTGTCAGGCAAGCAAACCCCCTTGAGCATACTGATATAAACCCACTCTCTCGCTCCTGCTCTCTTTTATTGCATTAGGACAAACACGATTCAAGTGTTATATGTTCTCGGTAGTTGAACCCATTCCTCTGCATAACCTGATTTTGCCACAGTAAATAGTTGAAACCACTTAGCGTGAGTAGTAACTGCTTGAACCCTGATGTGCTTACTCATCCATGCTTGCTTACTGCGCCTGCAATGCTTAGAGTTGTGTCAAGTCTGATCCATCTAGATGATGAATCGGAATGGTTGTGTTCATGTTCTACCGTATGAGAGTAAAGGTGTGAATTCGATTTGGTAAAGATAGTGATGAGAGGACATGTAGGAGTACATGGTGGGTTGTCTCATTGGGACTGTCCTTAAGAACTGAGTTCTGTGTATGTTATCCAAGACAAGATACTACCATACATTGGGCCCTGAAATATGACCCCGCTCGGCCTATTAATTGCCTAAATCTCTGTCCAAGAGTTGCAATTAGTTTCTGGTGTTTGTAGGAAAAGTGTTGGTGGCCGTGTTTAGCTCTGCCCGACGGGGTAGGCTTCTCTGCGGTAGATACACAGTGGCACGATGTACCAAGTGGCACCCGGATGGTGGGATTGGGAACCCTGCACACATCGTTTGGGGCCGTAGAGGAAACCTCGGCCGGACTTCCTTACGGGTTCTGTCTCAAATAGGCGATAAGCCTGGACTAGGATCTTGTGTGGTTAACGGTCGTGGCCGACACCCACGCCAGTGCTTCCGCTTGAAAGTTGCCGAGATGCATGACGTGCATATGGTGCTAAGTGGTGAGAGCATGTGTGAAGAAGTATACCCCTACAGGGTGATTTAATCTGTTCTAATAGCCGCTTCCTTGGATATGGACTACTTGGAAACATTACGTGGTACATAGACAATTTAAATGGATACTCTAAGACATGCAAGATAAGTGTGAGTGCTATGGAAGGCCTTCTCGTAGGGAGACTAGAGTGGATCCATAATGGTGTATTGAGTTGGTGAATATGTGGACTCGTGTACGCTATTCCACCTCAAAGAAAGAACTTGTAGTCGTAGTACAGGTTAGCCAAGAGTCAAAGCTGGCTTGCTGCAATCAAACCCCACACTCCTTTCATTGAAACTTGATGCATATGTAGATAGTTCTGATGTAAGTCTTGCTGAGTACCTTTGTACTCACGGTTGATTTATTTATGTATTGCAGAGAAGATTTAGTCTCATTAAAAGGTTCTACGTGATGTGTTCGATGTTGACCGGAATAGCTTGGGAATCCCAGACAGAGGTCTGGTTCCTTTGGTAGGGTCGTGGTAGCTTTTCAGGCTCCTCTAGCCATTTTTAGTAGATGTCTGTACCCAGACATGTTTGGCTTCCGCTTGATGTTTGTATGACTTGAGTGACGGGTCACGAGACCCCTATTTGTAACATCATACTATGTTGACTTTTATGAGTCTTTAATAAAAGTTTGAGTCATAGAGTTATGTTGTGATGCCATGTTGTATCTACACATATAGTGCATATTGTGTGTATGTTATGAAATGCATTATATGTGTGGGATTCAACACCTAGTTGTGTTCCTTTAGTAGTACTCTTTACGGGGAAATGCCTCTTTGTGCTTCCACCGAGCCTTGGTAGCTTGCTACTGCTCCGGACACATTGATTGACCGACATGTATCCTTCTTTGCTGTTGTGTCTGTCCCTTCGGGGAAATGTCACGCAGTGTAATGGAGTCCTTGTAGCTTGCTACGACTCGTCTACACACGCTGATGACCGACACCTGCTTTGCTGGGTTATGTATGCCTATCCCTGTACGGATGTACCGCTTGGGTTTATAACTAGCCATGTCGACCCGGGTTCTTTGTCGTTTGATTGCTAGCGACACATTCATATACGTGAGCCAAAAGACGCAAACGGTCCCGGCCAAGGTAAGGTGGTAGCCGTGGAGTTTACCGTGCGTGAGGCCGCAAAGTGATGTGATGTGTTACAGGCTGGGTTCTTATTATTCAGGATCGGGGTTCTGACAGGTTTGGTATCAGAGCTTGACTGCATGTAGGATAACCAAGCCAAACTGGTCGATGTTGAGTCTAGCAACTCTTTAGTTATATAAGGGAATTGTTTGTGGAAGGGAACGTAAGGCTCTTTTTACTCCTTTCCTTGTGTCATTCTTATTCTGAGTCACCCTTTTCTTTATTCTACGGGGTTGAAGAATTAGGCTTTCTCATCTATTCATTAGGATGACGAGTTACTATGCTGGAGACTTATAGAAAAGTTGTTGTCTTCCTGGATCAGTGTCTTCATAAGAATTCAATGGTTATGTTGTCAGTTTCTTGCAGGTTGCCTCATATTTCATGCCCGTACAACCATTATGTTGTCTGAGTTTTCTAAGGTTTCTAAACAATCTGATACAATTGCAAATTCCTTCCTCTTATTTCTAATGTCTTTTTGGCCAGACAAAGCACACTAATCATTGTGATGAGGTACTTTATTACCTCGACCTATTGTTGAAGTATTAGGAAACCATGTCACCTCGAAAACCACCCAATAGTCTAGATGTGCTCTATGTTTCCAGTGTGATAATTCTGACCACCATTTTCAAAAACATCTCGTGATGTTATTTAGTTTGTAGGTATTCTATTTCTGGGTTCTTGAATCCAAGGATCATTCTGTTCACTTCTGTTGATAGTGTTGCTAGTTCCTTTAGAATGGTTAGTAACCTTGTTGTAGTTTCCAAGGTTCATGGTATATCATTCTTCCAACACCATGGATCATCTTTGGCAGAAGTTCTTCGTGAACTAAAGATCATAACAAGAGTGCTCGTGATGAGTTCTCTACTCCATATGGTGATTCTGCCAACTCCGCTCTTCTACATGGGTTATCTGGAGAATTATGTTGAACTCGTTCGACATGCTAATCTATGCATCCACAACTCAGAAAAATCATGTGCTCTTGAGTTGGTCCTAACTAGTTGTATTTTGACCTTCATTTATGAGAGGATAGTCAAGAGTAGTTGTGCATTCGTGTCATCGATGTCTTTTATTCCCGTGGTGTGTCAAGTTGTTCTATTTTCGAATGACTGAGAGAAGCAAACTCCAGTGCCTCATCCATTTCTTGGATTGGGTCAAAGCAGTTGTATTCCGCAGATCAAAATGCCAATCTGGCTTTTGTTCTTTTCTATCTTGGAGTATTACCCTCTTGTTGTCAAGAATGTCGTGAGAATTGCACCATCTCTTATGAGCTCTTGATGTAGTGATACTTCTCAACATCATTATTCATCACTCGGTTTCTGTGTTGGTTGTAACTGGAATATCGACAAGTGAACCATGATGTGAGAAATCAATACTCCTAGCAATGTTATTGCTTGGTAGCTAATGGACAATAATTTCACTCTTATGGTGATGGTGATTGAGTCGTCATCCTAAGAATGACCGTTCTACCTGCTCCATGTTTCATGGTGCACTTTTCGATCAATGAGTTAGGATTTTGTCAATCCTTCGCTCTTTGATCACATCATGTTGCCCTGAAAAGCGAGATTTTTCCCGAGCTTAATAACATATCGGTGGTTCGTGATTTTCCGAATATCTTCTCGGAAGTATTACCAAGTTGTTTCCTGGCTGTTATGACAGAGCTCGTGATCAAGTTGGTTTCTCTATAAGCCATCTTCTCCAAGAATCCGTGTTGGATACCCCGAGCTAGTTGGTTAAGCTAAACAACAACTTGGAGAGTTGGAAGATAAAAGCTTCGCCTAAACTTAGCTCATTTAAAAAGGATATTTTTCCTGTTGTGTGAGTCTGAAGAAGATGATATTGTCATCGGCTGATTCGTGTGATCAATTGTTGCATATATTATCTTGTCCAATTTTGATTTGAGTATGGGCTATTGTCAAATAAAACTCAAAGCCAAATATTTTCGTAACGACGTCTTACTCGTGGATTTCCTTGAGCATACACCATTGTATTCTTTGATCTGACCAATGCTATTATCTTGCTCACATAGTTGTGGAAATCCATTTATATGGGTATCTCGATGAATTGTTGTTGAGCCCATCGGCAACATTTTCATTTGTTCCATGATTGATGTCGGACATTAAGCTAGTGCTGGAAACTTTGTAGACATTGTCTTCGTGTCTTGTGCACGAGGTATATGTCAGGTGTAAGAAGTGACTTCCTCTAATTCATGTGCATTGGTGCAAGTTGCTGCCATGAATTTGGGAAGGTCGTTCTGTTATCTTCGGAATCATCCCAAATCAGTCATGCATGTGCGAAGTATGTTGTGGCTTGATAGTTTTGCAACCTCTCTCTCCATATGTATTTCCTAGCACACCAAGCCACTGATTGATTTGTTCAAGGAAAAGAAGTTAAGTGCCATTCTTGAAGGTACCAGACGGACTTGCACATGGCTTCGACATCCGCAATGATGGTTCCCATCCAGAACTCGGTAGTGTTTTGTTGTAAGACTTTTCATGTGGTAATCATTGTCTTGGGCAGTGTGTTCACATGTGTCTTGCAATCCAGCTCATGTTATGGAGTTGGCTTCCGTAGTTCATTTCCCGAGAATCCCGCAACGTTATCTCGTCGATTTGTGTTGCAAACTTTCTCTTCAGACATGCTGAGTCTGAAACATCATGTCACCAACCAAATCTGAATCTCAGGCACATATGATGGTTGTAACGCTTCCCAAGGATTATAATATTGGTCTCTATGTAACCTCGTAAGGTGATGTCGTGGCTAACACACCTAACCGGAAGACTTAAGATTATAATATCTTGCATCAGCAACCTTAGCCATCTTTCCGTGGTGTTTTTGTATGACTTACTTTATAAGTTGTTCCTCATGGACCTCATTTAAGCCCCGAAGTCCGACATATACTTGATGTGCTAGATACCAAGCATGACCTATAATTGGGTTGTGCTAGTACATCTAGCAGAACATTAGAAGTGGAGTGCTAAATCTCTCTCGGTCGATTAACCAGATTTCGTTCCCTTGGCATAACTAAGGTGAAATCTGAGCAAGTGTTGTCTTCCTTTGCATCTGCATCCTCCATCATTGTTCATCATGGTAGTATGTTGTGTCACCAGGATCCTTGGCACGGATATTGGTGAAACTTTGATGAATATGGAAATGCTCAAGTTCTTGAGAGCACGCTCAGACACTAGGTTATATCCTCGGTAGTAATTGGAATGTGCTTTCCGTTCGCCGAGTTATTCTATAACCCTGGTTTCTTTCCAACCTGAGTATGCCATTCTTTCAAATTCCTTCAAACAGTCATTTGTGAATTGCCTTACCCTGGTATGAAGAGTTTCAATGATCTCTGTATCAAAAGTAATTCTTTTTGCCACTTAAGGGAATAACTCTACGAGTCACCCTCCTACGGTGCCCCGTTATGGTATGAAGGGTAACTTAATCCTCACTACTTTGAAACCTCGTCATCATCTGTTTTAAGCGTGGATTTGTTGCCTACCAATTGAACCTTTGTCATATGCCTCAATTCCTCGTTTCTGTAATGAGTGTTGTGTTTCAGCTCAAGGGACGTCTTTATGTCTCATTCTATGAGTTGATCATGAGTTGCCCGATCTTTGAGAAGATCGAATCTTGTAGAGTCAACCTGTTCCTTTGTTGTTGTGTTATATGAAGACCTCGAAAACAAAGATGCCAAGATCAACCTGATGCAATGAATCAACACCTTCAAGAAGGGCAATTGGATTGTGAAGATTCCGATGGTTTAGTGTCCCCTCTTCCTCTTCCCGACTACGCTTGAATCTCGGGACGAGATTCTTGTTTAGTGGGGGTGAGTTGCCACAACCCTAGATTATAGCTTGTAGTTAGTTGCATCAGTGAGCATTCATGCATGCATTCAAATCAATTTAATTCAATGGGGATGACCAAACCCTAGCACCAAATAAAGTCCAAATAGGTTCAACAAGGATTATTTTTAATGAACTCAATTGGTCTTCAAAAATGTTCACCCTTTTTGGTAAATGTTGGAAGCAACATACCAGAGGTGATAAACTTTTTAACATCTCTTTTGTCTTTTTAAGTTAATCATAAATGCATCTGGAAATGATAACTAAAGTGCTATAAATACTTTAGTCCTTGCAAAAATGATGAATCTTTTTTTGGAGCCAAGAAACAATCCAAACAACACCCCAAAAACAATTTCAATATTTTTGACTTAAGTTTGAAGCCAAAACAAAATAAAATAGCTGTTAGAAATTTGAAACAGAAACAAATCAGAAAAAAGAAGAAGATAGAACTTACCTGGCCCAGCACTTGGAGCCCATCTCGCCCAAGTGCGAGTTATCCCCAACCTCTCGCCAGGAGGAAAGGCGTGGCATGCGCCGAGGCCTCCACCTCCTACTTCACGCTGGAGGCGCCTCCTCCATCCCTATCCCACGCCTGAGATGAAATGGATAAGCCCCTAGACCGATTCCCCCTCCCATAGCGTTGTTTCCCTTCTCCTCTCTATCTCCCCTCTCAACCGCCATTAACGAGTTCGGCTCGAGCTCACCGGCGCCCCCTCTAGCCTCTGCTAGCCTCCCCAAGCAGCCTATCCCCTCCGCATTGACGAGCCGTCTTCCCCACCGAAGGAATCGAGCTGAAGCTCCCCGAGTCGGCGCCGCCACCGCCGTTTCAACTCCGGCCACCGGAGCCCGTCGACGGTGATTCGCCTTGCCCCGAGCTCCTTCTCCGTCGCCGTTGCCTCCTCTAGAACCGCCGTGATCTCCTGCTCCTTCTCCCGCACTCTCCCCCTCCATTCCTACCCTCTAGCGCCAGCCCTCCGGCCACCGCCCGAGATCGTCACCGACCTTGTTCCGGCCACCTCCTGGCCCATGGCTGGGTCGGAATGGAGGCGGTGCACTGCCAGCTTCCCGTAGAGCCCCTCCGTGCGCCGTTTGGTCAACGGAGGAAGTTTTCCGGCGAGCTCCGCCGTGCGTGGCAGCGCCGGCGGCTCCATGCCGTTGAGGCCGACCCCCTTTGGCCATGGGTTGACCCCCGTGGGTCACCTATAGGTGGGGCCTAGCTCGTGTTAAGTTTTAGTTAATCACAAAAAATTAATTAATTAGTTTAACTAGCCTAATGTCCCCCTAACAGTGGGCCCAAACCCTAATTAGGAATAAAAGATTAAAATTAAACTCTTTTTAACACTTGTGTCACTGACTGGTGGGCCCTGGCTGTCAGGTTTGACCTGGCCGATCAGTTGACCTGCTGACGCAGTGCTGACGCAATAATTGGTTTTCTAATATAAAAGAAATTCCATAAAATGCCTAAAACTTCTAAAATTCATAGAAAATAATCTGTAAGTCCAATGAAAATAATTTATATATGAAAAATGATCACAACAATTCAAGGAATCTGATTATGATATTTTCATGCATGCTTGAGAAAGTTAACATCACCAAGTAGGCAAAATGATGATTAGGGTAAATTTAGTAAATAGTTTGGAGATGGAATTTGGTATATATTTGAATTCCACTTCAATTAACAAGACCAAACATTGAGCTAGGAAAACTAGTACCTCAAAATGCCATCGTCATGCATGATAAAACAAGTTATGCCTGAGCATCACGTCGAATCAATTAAAAGGGTATCCGGAAAATACCTTGCTTTAGGTGATATTTGAATTCTAATTCAAATACAACTTCAACCTAAGAAATGGTAGCTATATTGGCCCTGCCACTTCTCATCTTCATTTCATGATCATGCATCATAGTGTTGCATTTCTGTGAAGTAACTATTGTTCTTTCTTGTTTGCAGGTGGTGTTTCCTCTCGGTAGACGATGGTTCGGACAATGCGATCGTTGACACTGATGAAGACTCATGGCTATCTTCAGACGTGTCAGGCAAGAAAAATCCCTTGAGCATACTTATATAAACCCACTCTCTCGCTCCCTCTCTCTTTTATTGCATTAGGACAAACACGATTCAACTGTTATATGTTCTCGGTAGTTGAACCCATTCCTCTGCATAACCTGATTTTTCCACAGAAAATAGTTGAAACCACTTAGCATGAGTAGCAACTGCTTGAGCCCTGATGTGCTTACTCATCCATGCTTGCTTACTATGCCTGCTATGCTTAGAGTTGTGTCAAGTCTGATCCATCTGGATGATGAATCGGAATGGTTGTGTTCATGTTCTACCATGTGAAAGTAAAGGTGTGAATTCGATTTGGTAAAGGTAGCGATGAGAGGCCATGTAGGAGTACATGGTGGGTTGTCTCATTAGGACCGTCTTTAAGAACTGAGTTCTGTGTATGTTATCCAAGACAAGATACTACCATACATTGGGCCCTGAAATATGACCCCGCTCGGCCTACTAATTGCCTAGATCTTTGTCCAGGAGTTGCAATTAGTTTCTGGTGTTTGTAGGAAAAGTGTTGGTGGCCATGTTTAGCTCTGCCCGACGGGGTAGGCTTCTCTGCGGTAGATACACAGTGGCAAGGTGTACCAAGTGGCATCCGGATGGTGGGCTTGGAACCCTGCGCACATCGTTTGGGGCCGTGGAGGAAACCTCGGCCGTACTTCCTTACGGGTTCAGTCTCTAATAGGCGATAAACCTGGACTAGGATCTTGTGTGGTTAACGGTCATGGCCGACACCCACGCAAGTGCTTTCGCTTGAAGGTTGCCGAGATGCATGACGTGCATATGGTGCTAAGTGGTGAGAACATGTGTGAAGAAGTATACCCCTGCAGGGTGATTTAATCTGTTCGAATAGCCACGTCCTCGGATATGGACTACTTGGAATCATTACGTGGTACATAGACAATTTAAATGGATACTCTAAAACATGCAAGATAAGTGTGAGTGCTATGGAAGGCCTTCTCGTAGGGAGACGAGACTGGATCCATAGTGGTGTATTGAGTTGGTGAATATGTGGACTCGTGTGCGCTATTCCACCTCAAAGAAAGAACTTGTAGTCGTAGTACAGGTTAGCCAAGAGTCAAAGCTGGCTTGCTGCAATCAAACCCCACACTCCTTTCATTGAAACTTGATGCATATGTAGATAGTTGTGATGTAAGTCTTGCTGAGTACATTTGTACTCACGGTTGCTTTATTTATGTTTTGCAGAGAAGATTTAGTCTCATTAAAAGGTTCTACGCAATGTGTTCGATGTTGACGGGAATAGCTTGGGAATCCCAGACAGAGGTCTACTCCCTTTGGTAGGGTCGTGGTAGCTTTTCAGGCTCCTCTAGCCATTTTTAGCAGATGTCTGTACCCAGACATGTTTGGCTTCCGCTTGATGTTTGTATGATTTGAGTGACAGGTCACGAGACCCCTATTTGTAACATCATACTATGTTGACTTTTATGAGTCTTTAATAAAAGTTTGAGTCATAGAGTTATGTTGTGATGCCATGTTATATCTACACATATAGTGCATATCGTGTATGTTATGAAATGCATTATATGTGTGGGATTCAACACCTAGTTGTGTGCCTTTAGTAGTACTCTTTACGGGGAAATTCCTCTTTGTGCTTCCATCGAGCCTTGGTAGCTTGCTACTGCTCCGGACACATTGATTGACCGGCATGTATCCTTCTTTGCTGCTGTGTCTGTCCCTTCGGGGAAATGTCACACGATGTAATGGAGTCCTTGTAGCTTGCTACGACTCGTCTACACACGTTGATGACCGACACCTGCTTTGCTGGGTTATGTATGCATGTCCCTGTACGGATGTACCACTTGGGTTTATAACTAGCCATGTCGACCCGGGTTCTTTGTCGTTTGAATGCTAGCGACACATTCATATACGTGAGCCAAAAGACGCAAACGGTCCCGGCCAAGGTAAGGTGGTAGCCGTGGAGTTTACCGTGCGTGAGGTCGCAAAGTGATGTGATGTGTTACAGGCTGGGTTCTTATGATTGAGGATCGGGGTCCCGACAACTCTTCATTGTGTCAATGACCTTTATGTTGTGAGAATGACAAGACGATTGCAACCCGCCTTCTGTGCCAGGAATAAGCCAAACCTTAGAGCCAAAACTTCTGTTGTTAACAAGTCAGCACACCAATCAAACCTCGAGTTTCCACCAACAATGAATTTTCCTTTATCATCTCCGAGGATAGCCCTAGTTGCACCCCTCAGCAAATCATGATCGAAAGATGCATCGAACATTCAACTTGACAAAATTTATAGGAGGCATGCTCCATCCCCACGTTTTACTAGTTGCCTTAGGTGAATAGACATGAACAAAATTTGTTGTTATGCACGTGCGCCCATGGAAATTCCGTGTGCATCTTGGAACTTCCCTTCACGAACCAGTTTGCAGCTATTCCACCAAAAATACCAAGCTGTAATAGCTATCAATGCACACCTATTTTAGGAACCCAATATCGCTAATTCTTTATTTTGCATAAAAAGAAAATATTCCAGAACCGCCTCTCCGAGCGCAATCAACAACACATGCTTTATCGATCACCTCATTTAGTCCTAACTTGCCCCCACACCTCTTTCGCCTTGTGACACATAAATAGGACATGTTTTGCATCTTCTGGACCATTCGAGCATGTTGGGAGAATGGGTGATAACTTCATGTGCCTATTAGCAAGTGCAACACGACATGGAAGGGTTCCAAGCAAAGTACGCCAGATGATTTTTTTCCTTTGTTGGACAAGATAATTTCCAAAATTTCCCCCAAATGGGGTTAACATTTGTTTTCCCATCCCATTTTCATGTTGCAATTTTGTCCCATGTTGTTTGTTCAATTCCTCCAAGTAAGTCGACCGTACAGTAAAAATGCCATTTTTTGTGAAACTCCAAGCAATGAAGTCCGACATATTATGCATCGAGAGGGCGACCGCGAGCACCCTTTGAGCATCAATAGGCCATAATGTTTGTCTTACCAAATCTTCGTCCCAAGAAATCGTACCTGGATCGATGAGGTCGAAGACTTTTGATAGAAGAATCTTCCCCCTTCTAGGAGTAATGACTCTCCTATTTGCACAATTTGGAATCCATGCATCTTTCGAGATATCAATATATTGTCCATTTCCAACCCTCCAGATATGTCCATTTTTAGAGAATTCAAACCCGCCATGATACTTTGCCAATTAAAAGAGGGTCCATTTTTTAGATTTGCATTCATTAGATCCCCATCCGGGAAATATTTATTCTTTCAAAATTGAAGCACATAAGGACTCAGTATTATCAATCAGATGCCACACTTGTTTTGCTAACAAAGCCAGATTGAAACAAGGTATATCTCTGAAACCTCCATGATTTTTTGGGACACACATTTTCCACCATGCCATCCAATGCATCCTTCTTGTATTGTCCTCATCATACCAACAAAATTGCAACATCACGTCAATGATTCCTTTACAAATTGTTTTAGGAATTTTAAAGACAAACATGGCATAAGTTGGGATAGCTTGTACAACCGATTTTAACAAAATCTCCTTTCCTCCAACGGGCAACACTTTTTCTTTCCATCCACTTATTTTCGTGATAATTCGATCAATAGAAGATTAGAAACAGTCACATTTGTCCATACCCACATTTGCAGACAAATCCAAATATTTATAATTGAGTGCTTCAGTCATAATATTCGGAATTGTGCATATTTATGCTTTGTCCTCCGGCTTTGTACTCATACTAAAAACTATACTAGACTTTTCAACACTTACCATCTGCCCCGAGGAATCAGAATATAAATCCAAGACTGATTTTAAAGCTTTCACATTCATAGCGTTTGGTTTCATAAGGATCAGGGAATCATTCATGAATAGAAGGTTTGAAACTGAAGGTGCATCTCTGCTAACCTTTATTCCAGAAATATTTCCAATTCTCCTCCGCATTTGCTAAAAGAGTAGTTAATCCCTGTGTACATAACAAGAATAAATACGGAGAGATAGGATCTCCTTTCTCAATCCTCTAGTAGGTTTAAAATGCTTAGTTTCTTTCATATTAAAATTAAATCGATATTCCATAGAGGATACACATTGCAAAATCAGATTTATCCAGTTCTCTTGGAAACCCAGTTTGAGCATCATTTCCTTCAGAAAAGGCCACTCTACCCCGTCATACATTTGATGTGTATCCAATTTTATAGAACAAATGCTCTCTTTACCATTCTTTTTTCTTTATTGTATGGAAGCACTCATATGGCACTAAATTATTATCGGTAATCATACCCTAGGCACAAAAGCACTTTGAGTCGTGCTGATGATTCTGGGGAGGACAAACTTCAAGCGAGCCACAATCATTTTTGAGATAACCTTATAAACCACATTGCATAGACTTGTTGGTTTAAAATGGGTTACCTTTTCTGCAGAATTCACCTTTGGGATCATTACAGTAGTAGTATCATTTCAGCCTTCTAGTATAGAACATGTATTTACCACCTGAAGTATCTCTTCAGTCAGGTCGTCCCCTAACATAGACCAAAATCTTTTATAAAAAATAGCACGCACACCATCCGGTCCTGGCGCTTTTCAGTCTCCAATATCAAAGAGGGCCTTCTAAACTTCCTCTTTCATCTAGGGGATGAGAAGGGAATTATTCGTTTCATCAACCACTTTCCTTTTGACAAGAGATAGAACCTCCGGATTTGGTTGGGCAACTTCTGAGGTGAAAAGCTTTGAATAATACCCCATAATGTGATTTTTCATCTCCATATTTTGCACCCAAACACCATTCTCATCGAGCAATCTTTTAATCCAATTTCCCCTCTTTCTATTTGTTGTCGCGTTATAAAAAAAGAGGTATTACGATCACCATGTAAGAGCCAGTTTGATCGACCTCATTGTAACCAATAAGTTTCTTCTTGTTCCAAAATATTTTCAATAAGGACTAGAGTATCCTTTTGTCGAGCTTGATTTTTCACATTTATAGGTCCCCTTTGCAATTTTGCTAACTCTTTTTAGTTCATTAATTGTTCTTTTCAGTCCCCTCAGTATATCACGATCCCAGGTATGCAAGTCCGCATGCACCACCCTTTTATGCACCGCGAGAGAGGGTCCAATGCCCAACAACTTAGCTTTATTCCAAGTTGGATGTACAATTTCTACCACTGTCTCTTCTTTGAGCCACCGAGCTTCAAATTGTTTCACTCATCTTTTAGTATGATTGAACATGTTACCATCATAATATTCGGTGTCCAAGACTAGGGGTCGATGATTAGAGTGGGCATGTTCTTCGTTTATTACTACATCTCGAGGGAATTTATTCGCCCACTCCACATTAGACAACACACGATCAAGTCTCTCTTCAGTCCCTCCTCTCCTCCAAGTGAAGAGATCCTTAACATAGCCCATATATTGTAGACCGCACTCTCCCAAGCAATTACGAAATTCTCTCATCATCGCACTAGGCCACACTTCCCCTCCCTCGTTTTTCGAAGAAAGTAAAATTTCATTAAAATCTCCCAAGACCACACAAGGGCGGTCTCCCTTAGCATGTAGGTTGCGAATATCACCCCAAGAAAGATCACGATCATTCCAATCCGGGTGACCATAAAAACAAATAAAATGCCATTGTACAACATTATTTCATTCATAAACCAATTATCAATAAAATGAGCCGATGATGAACCACAATTATAGGGGATACTCATAGTCTTTTCAATAAGTAAGAGTGTCAAACCCAACGAGGAGTAGAAGGAAATGACAAGCAGTTTTCAGCAAAGTATTCTCTACAAGTGTTGTAAGTAACAATAGTATATAGTTTTGTAGCAAGATAATTGGTAACAAGTAACAAGTGGCAATAATAGCAAAGGTGCAACAAGACAACCCAATCCTTTTATAGCAAAGGACAGTCCGGAAAGTACTCTTATATTAAGCAAGTGCTTCCGAGGACACATGAATTTTTTTGTCTAGTCGTGTTCATCATGTTGAGTTGATTCGCGTTCACTACTTTGATAATTTGATATGTGGGTGGACCAGTGCTAAGGTGTTATTCCTACTTGAACTAACAACCTACTTATGATTACCCACTCTCGCAAGCATCCGCAACTATGAAAGAAGAATTAAGATAAATCTAACCATAGCGTGAAACATGTGGATCCAAATCAACCCCTTATGAAGCAACACATAAACTGGGGTTTAAGCTTCTTTCACTCTAGCAATCCATCATCTACTTGTTACTCCACAATGACTTCTCCTAGGCCCATAGAATGGTGAAGTGTCGTGTAGTTGACATTCACATGAAACCACTAAAGGAAGTAACAACATACATATCATAAAAATATCGAACGAATACCAACTTCACAATATTACTTCTAAAAAGACTCCTTCCATGCCCCGAGGAACAATAGTAACTACTCACACTTCATCAACATGTTCAAGATCAGAGGTGTAATAATAATTATTATGGATCTGAACATAATATCTTCCACCAAGCAATCTAAGAAGAATCAACTACAAGATGTAATCAACATAACTAGTAACCCACATGTACCAATATGAGCTTCCAGGACAAAGATTGAATACAAGAGATGAACTAGGGTTCAAGAATGAGATGGTGCCGAAGAAAATGTTGGTGAATATTGGTCCTCTCACGTAGGAGGAAGCGTTGGTTATGATGATGGCTTTGATCTCCCCCTCTCAGAGAGGAATTCCCCAGCATAATCTCACTATCGGAGGGCAAAAGGGCCTTTGTTTAGGTTTCCGCCACGAGACAGTGGTGCTTCATCCCGAAAGATTTCTTATGATTTTTTCTAGGGTAAAACACACCATATAGGAGAAGAGAGGGGTCACGAGTATACCTGGCCAAATGGGTCATGCTTTTTGGGCCGGACCAGAAGCATGACGGCCCGACACGCTACGAGCTAGGCCCAACTCGCTTTAATAGAGCCGTGCCAGGCGTGCATGAAAGTGCGTTATATCGACTAGAGGGGGGGGGGGTGAATAGGAGATTTTTAGAATTTCATCACTGAGGAAATTCCTTTTGAGGAAATTTCTCACTGATGACTAACTTACAGCGGAAATAGTTAAGGATCAGTCGTGCAAACGTTCACAACAACAGTATTACAGAGTGAAGATTATGAAAACAGATTGCACAGTAAGCAGGCACGCAAAATACAGATGATGATTAACTCAAGTGAAGAATTTGGGGTTGAGGAAATTCAGAGAAAGTCTTCAGCAAATTCTTCAAACAGTCACAGTGAATGTCATCAACACATAATACAGAGAATGTAAAGAGTTGAGGAATTAGAACCCGATTCTTGGTGAAGATTGTTGTTGATGACCCAGTTCCAACTGCTGCGAGAGTTGTACATCTGGTTTGGAGCGGCTTGGTATTGAAACCAAAGGACACCCAGTCCCGGGACACACAGTCCCTACCGTATTCTCCTTGAGCTAAGGACACACAGTCCTCGCCCAACACTCGTGGTAAGTCTTCAGGGCAGACTTCCAAACCCTCACAAACTCGGTCACCCGGCGATCCACAATTGACCGCTGGATTGCTCTAGACCATGACGACTAACCGTCTGGAGGATGCACAGTCCTCAAAGGTAAAAGGATTCAGTCCCACACAGGAACAACTTCTTCAGTGATGCTCAATCACTAGGTTTGGTTTGTGGTTTCGGTGGGTGTATTTCCTCACTGATGATTTACTCTCGAAGGCTCTGAGGAATTTGGGTTGCTCTTATGACAAGTGTCAGTTTCTAACGGAGCAGCCAACCAGCTAGTGGTTGTGGGGGGTGGCTATTTATAGCCTGGGAGCATCCCGACATGATTTGACACTAATGCCCTTAAATAATATGACCGTTGGAGTGGATAAGACCAGTGACTTGGCGTGGCTATCGAAACGGTCGGGACCCTCAACTGTGAGAGCCCTCATGTCACTCATATTCCTCACTTGAGGCTTTTGGTAGGATTTGGCTTGGGTTGAGCATCATGAGGAAATTCATTCCATAGCGTTACTTTGACCCCCTTTAACAGTACGGTGTTCCTATTCATCAAATGCGAAGAAAGTAAAAACAGAAAGCATAAATCTTCACGCTTCAATTTCTTCAAAATGATTTTCTTCAGGAACCACCGATCTTCTCGATATCAATATCTTCATGAGGAATATCAATTTCATCTCAGATTGCTCGTGATTCATTCAGCTTCAGACCAATTTCTTCAACTGAAGACATATATTTTTAGGGGTCGATATTCTTCAAATATCTCAAACTCCTCAATGACTTATAGATCATGTGTACACTTATAAACACATTAGATACTTAACCTATAAGTCTTCAAACCACCAAAATCACTAAGGGGCACTAGATGCACTTACAATCTCCCCCTTTTTAGTGGTTGATGACAATTAGGTTAAGTCTTCAACAGGGATCAAAAATATGAAGTGTAAATACTTAATTGAGGAATTTGAAAACAAGATTCACAGAGACTCCCCCTGAAGATGTGCATACCTTGAGGATTTTGCTTTTATAGCATATGCACATTGATGATATATATCATGGAGATCTCCCCCTGAATCTTGTAAGTCATGCATACATATAACATATCATTTGAAGAAAATGAAGATGCATGATGGCAAATGGTATCTGACGAATTCCAGCATGCGTGCATTAAAAACTTGAGGAATAAGCATGCGAAGAAAAACGTTCAAAAAGCGTCAGAGTACCATCGGGCTTAAGTTACAACTCATTACATAAAAACTTCAGAAGAGCCAAGAGTTTGTAACTTAAATATAGTTCATAAGCCCCAAAAATAAATCCCGTTTGAAGACTAACTCTCAAGTTTCTCCCCCTTTGTCATCAAGTGACAAAAAAGGGACAAACTGAGGACTAACGCCCGTGAAGATTTCATTTCTTGGTGGTGGATGAAGATCCTTGACGCTTCTTGGGTGTAGTCTTCTTCCTTGGGCCTGTTGCGGTGTCGAGTTGTTCCTCATCAGATTCGGCGGTGCGGAATGACGAGAAGGAGCTGTCTTCAAGATCTGGCACTGGAACGGGCCTGAACTTCTTCTTGGGAGGCCACGACCACTCAAAGTCTTGCTCAAAGTTCATTTCTTCAAGCTCAGTCTGGGTCTTCAGATGTGCAAGAGTAGCCCAGGTGCGATCGAAAACCTCATGCAGATAGTGATGATTAAGTTTCACAGAGTTCTGTGTCTCAGTGAGGGTTTTCACAATGGCACCAAACTGGCGTTTGACCCATTTGTGGTTGTGATCTACCTTCTGATGAAGACTGAGGAGAAGCTCTCTGGTGTTTAGCACGCGAGGAGGAACATGGCTGGGTGGACGAGTCTCAGTATCGTCCCATGAAGAATAAGCGTCTGGTTCTTTAAACTGACCATCAAGAGGCCTGCTGCCTTCATCAATCACAGACTTTCCTTTTCCCTCAATGGGCTCGAAAGTCTTCTTGTTGACCCGGATAGGAGGCATATAACCAACATGGTTCTGGAAATCTGCGTGGAAGTTGATGCCTGTCCTTGTCCTGAGGAATCTCATGATCCATGGTGCATAAATTTTTTGATCATAGGGGCACATTGCATTGTCAGCCAAAGTCCTCAAGAAGAAATCATGGATATTCATAGGAATACCGTGAATGATGTTGAAGAGGATATTCTTCATGAGCCCGATGACATCTTCTTCATCGTCATGGCCTTTGATTGGCACGAGCACACTGCAGAGAATGCGGTAGACAGACCGGGGTGTGTACTTGATCTCATGGACGAGGAATGTGGTTCTTGAGGGTTTGCCTGCAGCCAAAGGCTTCATGAGGACTTCCATCATTCCATTTGGCAGCTCACGCTCACCATAAAGCTTCACTGCCCCGTCTGAAGGAATTGGTACGGGCAGTTCTCTGAGGAGTTCAGACGCTGGAGCCTTGTAGTGAGTGTTTTGGGTCATCCGGTCGAACACCCAAGTGTTAATGTCATCAGCATTGCCCGAGATGTGCAGAGTTCCATAGAACTGAAGAATAAATTCACTATTCCAGTCTGATATATCTGAGCACATAGGGAGCAAACCTGCATCGTGGAGTACACTAAGGACTGGTTCCATGCAGGGAATTTCTTCAAGCTCAGCATGAGGAATGTGCCTGTGCTGGAATATCTTGTTGCGTCCACAGAGCACAGAAGCATAGTAGTTCATCTGAGTCCGTGTCCAAAACTTCAGATGCCTCATTTGAGGCTTGTCATAGGGATTCTCTCCGATGAAATACATGTGTTCCTCAAAGAAATTTTCTTTCTGAAACTTTGGCTGCTTCGAGAATGGCTGGCACTGAACTGGCTTGATATTGTGCTGAGGAATGGGAGGGGAAACAACCATGGCAGTCTCTGGGTTGAGCACAATGAAGTCATTGTCAGGGGCGGGAGCATTTTCTTCAGCAGTTTCCTCATGTTGAGGAATTTCATCAGCTGGTACTTCTTGCTCTGGCTGAGCTTCAGGCTGAGGAATTTCTGCTTCCTTCTCAGCTTGAGGAGTATGATCAGCCTGTTCAGAGTGAGGAGCCTGCTCAGACTGTGCATTTTCATCAGCTTGTTCTTCTTCAGCTGGCTTTGTTGCAGAAGCAGATTCATCAGCTGCTGCAGCTGAAGCTTGAGTAGTCTCTGTCTGAGGAATATGAGGTTGAGGACTGTCATCAATCTGGATTTCCTCATCAGTATGCTCCTCAAAGGCAGCATCCTTCATTTCCTCATCTGCCCTTGTAGTTTGGTCATGAATGACGATCATTTCATATGAAGGTGCAACATTTAGAGGCACCGGGTCCAGAGGGGAAGATTCTTCAGCTGGTAGTGAAGAACTAGCTGGAACACAGTCATCAGCCTGCTTTGGTGAAGCAGCTGGATCAGGAGTAGTTGCATCAGGGGTTGCAGTTTCATCAGGAGCGGTCTCGGTGATGATTTCTTCAATGGCCGGCTCATCAGCACGGCGCTCTTGGTGTTGTTCCTCAAATTGAGGAATTTCCTCCTCATCAGGAGATGTATCTTCTGGCTGCTCAACCATGGGCTGAGGAGTTGGTGCTGGTGGTGGGTGTCGTTTGTTGTAGTCATCAACAACACTAGTGGCTAGCTTGATGAAATTGCGTTTGATGCCTTTGCGGTCTGACAGTTTGTCACACTTGTCAGTCAAGACTTGCAGCTCTGCCTGGGTTGAAACGAGTGCTTCAGGCGTCAGCTTGAGGAGATTTTGCCTGAGGAATTTCTCCTTTTTGGCCTTTGCAATCTTTGCCTGCTTGGCCTTCTGTTCCTTCCACTTGGCTTCGTTTATGAAGGTGGCCACCATGTGGATGATGCCAGGAGGAAGTTTCAAATCATCAATGGGTGTGTTTGGGTCCTCATACCATACATTGATGAAGTCGAGGAGGACCTTGGGGTCCATGGCCTGAGGAATAGCACTGCCTGATGCTTGTGCTACCCGTTCTTGCTTGTTTCTGATGATGGCTTACAGGGTTTCATCATCATACTCATCACTTCCTTCTGATGCAGACGGGACTGTGATGATTTTGCTGGGGCTGGGTAGAGGTGCACGTTCAGTAGTTGCCAAAGTCTTCACAAGTGGTGTTGAAGACTTTGTCTCCGAGCTTGTTGCAGCTGGGAGTGAGGAGCTGGAGCTGGTTGTCGTAGGCTTCACGACTTTCTTCTGTACTGGCTTTGGAGGTGGAGCTGAGGACTTTGGTGTAGATGAGATGGGTGCTGAGGGTTTTGGCGCTGATGGTTTTGGTGTTGACGGTTTTGGAACCGAGGGTTTTGGAGCTGAGGGTTTTGGAGCTGAGGGTTTTGTGACAGAAGCCTGTGCAGACTTCTCTTGAGGCTTTGGAGCCTTTGGCTTTGATAGCGCAGACTGCTTTTGAGGAATCTCTGAGCCTGAAGTTTCTGCTGCTGAGGAATGAGCATCACCGGAGGCAGCAGCTGAGGATTCATTGAATTTTTTCACTGCTGTTTCAGCTTGCTTCTTGAGCTTGGCCAGATGCCTTTCTTTTTCATCTGGGTAGTCATCAAGTGTCATAAGGCTAGAGGGATGTGCTTCTTGATGATCCTCAAGTGGGGCCCTTCTGCCAGGAGGCTTCAAAGCGAAATTCTTCGCATATTTTGGAGTCACAAACCTGTACTCCTTCCACTCCTTTGCCCATCTGCGTTCAATTTTCTGCAGCCTAATCTTTCTCTTGGCCATTGTCTCAGGTTCTTCATCAGGCGTACAATAGTCCAAGTATATGTCATCAGGAATATCAGCAGCCGTGTTCTGCTCCAGTTTATTTCCTGCCTTCTGTTTCCTCTCTTCCTCCATTTTCTTCAGACGAGGAATTTTCTGATGATTTTGAACTCTTGAGGATTCTGATGAGCCTTGAAGAGTTTCTTCCAGAAACGCTGCAAATGAGTTAATGAGAACCGAGAGATTCATCAGCTGACATGTTTGTACCTGTGAACAGAGTATAGTTGCGAGGAATTAGGAGAGGTCATATGCGTTCTCAGATTTGAAGAAAATGAAAAAGTTTGACAGTTTGAGGAATATAACCAGTGATTGAGGAATTTGCCTAAGCATACTGTTCTTGGGTTCCAGAGTTGTACAGATCCGAAAATTCGCACAATTGAGGAATCTCGTGAAAATCTTAGATGCTTAGCTAGTTCATCAATGATTGTGGTGATAGATAGTGTTTGAGGAATCATGTGCGCACCGTATCTTGAGGAAAAACAGATTCCACATGGGAGAGGTAAAATTTCAGATCTAATCTGCTGTAAAAATGGGATATATTTACCCTGGAAGGTGCGAACGAAGAACACAAAAGGTGGTGTTGGAGAGGCTCTTCGGTCGAGTGTCCAATGCACCCTAACTTGGCAGCAGAGGACGTCTACGGCGGCGACAGACGTAGATGTTCCGACTCCGGCGTGATCCTGGCGGTGAAAAGGTTGAGGCAGTGAAGCTCTTCCTTGCCGGCGACAAGACAACCAGCGGTGGCGCTAGGGTTCGATGGAGAGTGTGATGGCAGGAGAGCGATGAGGCGAAGAAGAAGATACCGAGGGGGATAAGGACCTATTTATAGTCCGAAAGTTACTGTTTGGCGCGAAAGTTTCGGACCGAATAGCCCTTACCTCTACGTCTCCGCAGGACACGTGTAGCTCCCGTACGATGCGGTGGAGATAGTGGAGATCGTGGTTATCCGATCGTGGGAAGTGGGGGTTCAGTTACTATTCCTTTGAAGAAAACAATTTTTGAAGATTTGAGGATTTTGTTACAAAATCATCAGCTGACAAGGATGCAGTGAGGATCTTGAACAAAGTTTCAAGTAGAACACATATGAAGAATTGAATAGACCGGATAAGTATAGCATAGAGGGAAAGTAGGGTCCGATCACATTCACTTAGCAGAAACATCAACTTGAAGAAATAGCAATAAGTGAATGCTGTTGAGGACTAGAAATCACAGTCTACCTAGGCAAATGAAAGTCATCAAGTATTTTTGAAGATTTTGTAATAGATCATCACAATGAAGAACAGCTGTTTTGAAGAAAAATGCATTGTGAGGAAATTGATCATTTGAAGAAAATCAACTTGAGGAATTTCACATTGGGCGGTGGCGTTACCCACCATATAAGAATGTTGATTACAGACGCCGCGTACAATTGTCGTAGGTCCCTGAGAATCAATTTCTTCGTTAATTTCTTCATATTCAGAGTGACTTTCTTCATTGGTTGAAGAAAATCGTTTCATCATGTGTTGCACATCTAAGTCATCAACTTTGCATAAGTGTTGGGATGTGTGCATGTTTTTACAAAACATTTGAAGATTCTAAGATATTTAGGTCACACCGCAACTTGCAAAACCTTTTCTCATCCAAGGGCTTAGTGAAGATATCAGCCAGTTGATCATCAGTCTTCACATGGTCGATGAGGATATTGCCCTTGAGGACATGGTCCCAAAGAAAATGATGACGAATCTGGATGTGCTTGGTATTCGAGTGTTGTACTGGATTATATGCAATCTTGATAGCACTCTCATTGTCACAGTAGAGAGGCACATTCTTCATGTTGATGCCGTAGTCCTTGAGTGTTTGCTTCATCCATAGTAATTGAGCACAGCAAGAACCAGCATCAATGTACTCAGCTTCGGCAGTGGAGAGTGATACGCAGTTCTGCTTCTTTGAGGACCAGCAAACTAGTGATCTTCCGAGGAAATGGCATGTGCCAGATGTTGACTTACGATCCACACGGTCACCAACATAGTCTGAATCAGAATACCCTACCAGATGAAGATTGGAGCCCTTGGGATACCATAATCCTAGTGTTGGTGTGTGAGCTAAGTATCGAAGAATATGTTTCACAGCCTTATGGTGTGATTCCTTCAGTTTTGCTTGAAAACGTGCACACATGCAAACACTAAGCATTATATCTGGCCTAGATGCACATAGATACAATAAAGAGCCAATCATAGAACGGTATATCTGCTGATCGAAATCTTTACCATTTTCATCAGTGTCGAGGTGGCCATTGGTAGGCATCGGAGTCTTGGCACCTTTGCATTCGTGCATGTTGAATTTCCTCAGAACATCCTTGAGGTATTTCTCCTGTTTTACGAAGATTCCATTGCTTTGTTGACGAATTTGAAGACCTAAGAAGAATTTCAGCTCCCCCATCATGGACATATGATATTCTTCACTCATCATGTAGGCAAATTCATCACTGTATCTTTTGTCAGTACAGCCAAATATGATATCATCAACATATATTTGACATACAAACAGCTCATTATCATAGGATTTTGTGAAAAGAGTTGGATCGAGTGAACCAGGTTTGAAGCCTTTCTTCATGAGGAATTCCTTCAATGTATCATACCATGCCCGAGGGGCTTGCTTGAGGCCATACAGAGCCTTTTTGAGTCTGCAGACTTTGTCTGGATTCTTTGGATCCTCAAAACCTGGGGGCTGAGCAACATATACTTCTTCCTCAAGCTTACCATTGAGGAATGCACTTTTCACATCCATTTGATATAAGGTGATGTTATGATGATTAGCATAAGCAAGTAGAATTCGAATAGCTTCAAGTCTAGCAACAGGTGCAAAAGTTTCATAGAAATCTATTCCTTCAACCTGGGTGTAGCCTTGGGCTACAAGTCGTGCCTTGTTCCTCACCACTTGACCGTCCTCGTCTTGCTTGTTTCGGAAAATCCACTTGGTGCCGATTATGTTATGCTTGCGAGGATCTGGTCGTTTGACGAGCTCCCATACGTCATTCAGCTTGAATTGAAGAAGTTCGTCTTGCATGGCTTGGATCCACTCCGGTTCCAGAAAAGCCTCAGCTACTTTTGAGGGTTATGTGATGGATACAAATAAAAAATGCCCACAAAAGTTAACTAAGTGTGAAGCTTTTGAGCGAGTGAGAGGACCTGACGCGTTAATGTCGTTGAGGATTTTGTCAAGTTCTACTTCATTTGCAATCCTCGGATGAGCTGGTTGAGGATTTTGTCTGGGCTGAGGAAGTGGTGCTGTTGCAATTTCCTCAGAAGCATCTTCTTGGTTTTCATCAGTGATGGGGATCGTTTCTTCACCAATTTCCTCAGTGGGGACAATGTCTTCAGTAGGCTTAAGCTTTATTGCTTCCTCAGGAGAGAGCTTATCTGGATCAGAAGGCAATTGCTCTCTTTGCGAGCCATTAGTTTCATCGAACCGCACATCTACAGTCTCAACAACTTTGTTGTGATAGTTGTTGAAGACTCTGTAGGTGTGCGAGTCCTTTCCATAACCGAGCATAAAACCTTCATGTGCCTTAGGTGCAAATTTTGAGCTATGATGAGGATCTCTAATCCAGCATTTTGCACCGAAGACTTTGAAATAACTTACATTGGGTTTCTTGTCAGTGAGGAGTTCATATGAGGTTTTCTTGAGGAATTTGTGAAGATATACCCTGTTGATGATATGGCATGCAGTATTGATTGCTTCAGGCCAGAAGCGACGAGGAGTCTGATATTCTTCAAGCATTGTTCTTGCCATTTCAACCAGAGTCCTGTTCTTTCTTTCGACGACACCATTCTGCTGAGGAGTATAAGGAGCAGACAATTCGTGAGTAATACCAAGTTCATCAAGATAATCATCAAGGCCAGTGTTTTTGAACTCGGTTCCATTATCACTCCTGATATGTTTGATCTTGATGCCGAAGTTCGTCGAGGCCCTTGAAGAAAATCGCTTGAAGATTTCCTGCACTTCAGTTTTATACACTATAATATGCACCCAAGTGTATCTGGAATAATCATCAACTATGACAAAGCCATATAGAGATGCTGCATTGGTTAGTGTTGCATAGTGAGTAGTTCCAAATAAATCCATATGAAGCAATTCAAATGGACGTGTAGTGGTCATGATGGTTTTGGAGGGATGCTTGGATCTGGTCATTTTCCAAGATTCACAAGCACCGCAGAGATGATCCTTGAGGAATTTGACTGATTCGATGCCAATGACATGCTTCTTCTTTGCAAGTGTGTGCAAATTCCTCATGCCTGCATGACCTAGTCTTTGGTGCCACAACCATCCTTCTGAGGTTTTTGCTAGTAAGCAAGTGGCTGGTTGAGGACCTGTAGAGAAATCAACAATGTACAAATCCCCTCTTCTTACACCTTCGAAGACTTTGGATCTGTCAGATTCCATGATGACTACACATCTATATCTACCAAAGATAACAATCATATCAAGATCACAAAGCATCGAGACTGACATAAGGTTAAAACCAAGGGATTCAACAAGCATCACTTTGTCCATATGCCTATCCTTGGAAATAGCCACTTTGCCAAGTCCCAATACCTTGCTTTTACCTTTGTCAGCATATGCGATTTGCTTCAGAGGGGATGGAGTTAGTGGCATATTCATCAGTAAGCTTTTATCACCAGTCATGTGATGTGTGCAGCCACTATCAAGAACCCACTCTGTATTCTTGGGTTTGTCATCCTGCAGATGAATTAGTACAGCTTACCATCTCATATGCTTCAGTTTTGAAGAATATGATACTAATTTCATCAGATCAGTAATTTCATCACAAAAGAAATGTATGGACATGTGAAATATTTCTATTTCATCAATCATTAGCTTGCGTCCTATCAAGCATTACCTTAGGTCTCCAGCAAATTCTTCAGATGATGATTTTCATCTAGAGACCTGTCCTACAGAAGTGATTAGTTTGATTTCTTCACCACCCACATCTGAAGGGGTGGCAAAGCGTTCATCATCCTGCGAGCACCATATGAGAAAGGTGGCATTGAAGCCAATGCACTTCTCTTAACAGTAGGAGGATTAAAGTACTCATATGAATATGCAGAGAACTGGTTTGAGGATTTATGAACATAATGATTTGAGGAGTAACGTTCATATTCATATTCCTTGTAGTTTCCCTGCATGTTAGACGCATAAGCACGGGTACGAGCATAGTTTTGACCAGTTGAGGATTTTGATCCTCTTGAAGACTTTGATCCTCCTGAGGAATTTGATCTGGGGTTCAGATTCTTCAGTGGTGGTGTCATGAGGACATTCACCTGAAGATTTTCAAGACAGCTTTTGGGAACCTAGATTTTCCTCAGGGGAGGGCCATTCCTGCAGTTAGTTCCAACATATCGAGCAAATACTTCACCAGATTGATTTTTGAACAGTTTATAGTTGGAGTCAAATGACTCATCTGAGGAATAGGATAATTCACATGAAAAGCCAGTTAGATTGGATGGATCAAAAGGAGGCCCAGTAGCAGCAACCCATGAGGTTTTGGAATACTGCTCAGGTTTCCAATAAGATCCATCAGCATTTAATTTCCTCTCAAAGGCAATTCCTTCTTTCCTCGGGTTCCTGTTCAAGATCTGCTTTTTGAGCACATCACAAAGGGTTTGATGTCCTTTGAGGCTTTTGTATATGCCTGTCGCGTACAATTCCTTCAACCCTGCATTTTCATCAGTAACATTTGTGTTTTCCTCAAGTGAGGAAATAGACACAGCAGGTGTAGTTGAAGAATTTGTAGCAATAGTAGCATTTGATGATTCTGGTGAGGAATTAGCAGTTTCACGTTCAATGCACTTAAGACATGGAGGAATGAATTCAACTTGATCAGCGCTGATCTGTTGAGCTAGTAATGAATCATTTTCCATACGAAGATCATCATGAGACATCCTCAGCTTCTCAAGATCAAGCTTCCTTTGAAGAAATTCATAGGAAAGCTTCTCATGATCGGTGAGGAGTGTATCATAACGATCCTGAAGATTATCAAATCTAGACTGAAGACTTTTCACATCTTCAGTGAGGATTTGGGTAAGATTCATTTCATCATTCCACAGATCATCACTTTTATCTAGCAGTTTCTGAAGCTTTTCCAGAGCAGTTTGTTGTTTAGTGGCAATGATAGCAAGTTTATTGTAACTGTGTTTCTTATAATTATCAGGTTCACAGTCACTTGAATCAGAGGAGGAGGCATTATTTGGTACCTTTGAACCTTTTGTCATGAAGCAAAAAGTTGGAGCGAAGTCATCAACATAGTCATCAGTGCGGATGGTGCTATCATCTTCTTCAAGGCTGAAGATTGACTTGCTGACGAAGGTGGTTGCCAGTGCAAGACTAGCCTGTCCGGATTCTGAGTCTTCATCAGAACCCTCTTCTTCATCACATTCCTCTGATTCTGCCTCGGAGTCCATTTCCTTGCCAATAAGTGCCCGAGCCTTTCTGAAACTAGTCTTCTTGTGCGATGAGGGCTTTGAAGATGAGAATTTTGAAGATTTCTTCTTCTTCTTCAAGTCATCAGAACTGTCATCCTTGTATTTCTTCTTCTTTGATTCCTTTCCCCAACGGGGACAATCAACAATGTAATTAGTACAGCTTACCATCTCATATGCTTCAGATTTGAAGAATATGATACTAATTTCATCAGTTCAGTGATTTCATCATAACAGAAATGTAAGGACGAGTGAAATATTTCTATTTCATCAATCATTAGCTTGCGTCCTATCAAGCATTTCCTCAGGTCTCCAGCAAATTCTTCAAATTATGATTTTCATCTAGAGACCTGAGCTGCAGAAGTGATTAGTTTGATTTCTTCACCACCCACATCTGAAGGGGTGGCAAAGCGTTCATCATCCTGCGAGCACCATATGAGAAAGGTGGCATTGAAGCTAATGCACCTCTCTTAACAGTAGGGGGTTAAAGTACTCATATGAGTATGCAGAGAACTGGTTTGAGGATTTATGAACATAATGATTTGAGGAGTAGCACTCATAATCATATTCCTTGTAGTTTCCCTGCATGTTAGACGCATAAGCACGGGTACGAGCATAGTTTTGACCAGTTGAGGATTTTGATCCTCTTGAAGACTTTAGTCCTCCTGAGGAATTGGATCTGGGGTTCAAATTCTTCAGAGGTGGTGTCATGAGGACATTCACTTGAAGATTTTCAAGACAACTTTTGGGAACCCATATTTTCCTCAGAGGAGGGCCATTCCTGCAGTTAGTTCCAACATATCGAGCAAATACTTCACCAGATTGATTTTTGAACAGTTTATAGTTGGAATCAAATGACTCATCCGAGGAATAGGATAATTCACATGAGAAGCCAGTTAGATTAGATGGATCAAAAGGAGGTCGAGTAGCAGCAACCCATGAGGTTTTGGGATACTGCTCAGGTTTCAAATAAGTTCCATCAACATTTAATTTCCTCTCAAAGGCGATTCCTTCTTTCCTCGGGTTCCTGTTCAAGATCTGCTTTTTGAGCACATCACAAAGGATTTGGTGTCCTTTGAGACTTTTGTACATGCCTGTCACGTACAATTCCTTCAACACTGCATTTTCATCAGTAACATTTGTGTTTTCCTCAAGTGAGGAAATAGACACAACAAGTGTAGTTGAAGAATTTGTAGCATTTGATGATTCTGGTGAAGAATTAGCAGTTTCACGTTCAATGCATTTAAGACACGGAGGAATAAATTCAACTTGACTAGCGCTGATCTGTTGAGCTAGTAATGAATCATTTTCCATACGAAGATCATCATGAGACATCCTCAGCTTCTCAAGATCAAGCTTTCTTTGAAGGAATTCGTAGGAAAGCTTCTCATGATCAGTGAGAAGTGTATCATGACTATCCTGAAGATTATCAAATCTAGACTGAAGATTTTTCATGTCATCAGCGAGGATTTGATTAAGATTCATTTCATCATTCAACAGATCATCACTTTTGTCTAGCAGTTTTTGAAGCTTTTCCAGAGCAGTTTGTTGTTTAGTGGCAATGATGGCAAGTTTACTGTAACTGGGTTATTTGTAATCATCATGTTCACAGTCACTTGAATTAGAGCAGGAGGCATTATTTGATACCTTTGAACCTTTTGCCATGAAGCAATAGGTTGGAGCGAAGTCATCAGCATAGTCATCAGTATGGATGGTGCACTCATTTTCTTCAAGATTGAAGATTGACTTGTTGACGAACTTTGTTGCTAGTGCAAGACTAGCCTGTCCGGATTCTGAGTCTTCTCCAGAGCCTTCTTCTTCATCACATTCCTCTGATTCTGCCTCGGAATCCATTTCCTTGCCAATAAGTGCCCGAGCCTTTCTGAAGCTAGTCTTCTTGTGTGAGGAGGACTTTGAAGATGAGGATTTTGAAGCTTTCTTCTTCTTCTTTGATTCCTTCCCCCAGCGGGGACAATCAGCAATGTAATGACCTGATTTCTTGCACTTGTGACAGGTCCGTTTCTTGTAGTCCTCAGATGCAGATTCTGATTTCCTCATGTCTATTCTTGATGATTTACCGAACTGGCCTCGTCGTGTAAATCTCTGGAATTTCCTCACAAGCATTGCAAGCTCCTGACCAAATTCTTCAGGGTCACAACTGCTGTCATCTGTGTCTTCTTCTTCAGATGAGGAGATTGCTCTTGCCTTCAGTGCACGTGGTCTGGAATAGCTTTGTCCATATAGATCTCTCTTTTCTTCTAGCTGGAATTCATGAGTATTTAGCCTTTCGAGGATATCAGCTGGATCTAGCATCTTGTAGTCTGGTCTTTCTTGAATCATCAGAACTAGAGTGTCAAATGAAGAACAAAGATCTCAGCAGTTTCTTCACAACTTCGTGATCAGTGATGTCTCGAGCTCCGAGTGCTTGCAGTTCATTTGATATGTCAGTGAGGCGATCAAAGGTGTCTTGGAAGCTTTCATTGTCATGTCTCTTGAAGCGATTGAAGAGATTGCGAAGAATATCAACACGAGAGTCACGTTGGGTTGATACTCCTTCATTTACCTTACACAGTCTCTCCCAGATCAGTGTTGCAGAGCCTAAGGCACTTACTCTTCCAAACTGGCTAGGGCTCAGATGACCACAGATGATGTTCTTCGCTTGAGAATCGAGTTGCTTGAATTTCTTCACATCAGCTGCAGTGACACTGGCAGAAATGATGGGGACACCATTTTCCACAATATACCAGAGATCATTGTCTATAGCTTGTAGATGCATTTGCATTTTGTTCTTCCAGAAGGGAAAGTTCTTTCCCTCGTAGGTAGGACACGCTACAGTCACCTTAAACATGCCTGCAGTCGACATAACTAAAACTCCAGGTGGTTAAACCAAAATCACACAGAACAAGGGAGTACCTTGCTCTGATACCAATTGAAAGTGCGTTATATCGACTAGAGGGGGGTGAATAGGAGATTTTTAGAATTTCATCACTGAGGAAATTCCTTCTGAGGAAATTCCTCACTGATGACTAACTTACAGCGGAAACAGTTAAGGATCAGTCGTGCAAACGTTCACAACAGCAGTATTACAGAGTGAAGATTATGAAAACAGATTGCACAGTAAGCAGACACGCAAAATACAGATGATGATTAACTCAAGTGAAGAATTTGGGGTTGAGGAAATTCAGAGGAAGTCTTCAGCAAATTCTTCAAACAATCAAAGTGAATGTCATCAACACATAATACAGAGAATGTAAAGAGTTGAGGAATTAGAACCCGATTCTTGGTGAAGACTGTTGTTGATGACCCAGTTCAAACTGTTGTGACAGTTGTACATCTGGTTTGGAGCGGCTTGGTATTGAAACCAAAGGACACCCAGTCCCGGGACACACAGTCCCTATCGTATTCTCCTTGAGCTAAGGACACACAGTCCTCGCCCAACACTCGTGGTAAGTCTTCAGGGCAGACTTCCAAACCCTCGCAAACTTGATCACCCGGCGATCCACAATTGACTGCTGGATTGCTCTAGACCATGACGCCTAACCGTCTGGAGGATGCACAGTCCTCAAAGGTAAAAGGCTTCAGTCCCACACAGGAACAACTTCTTCAGTGATGCTCAATCACTAGGTTTGGTTTGTGGTTTCGGTGGGTGTATTTCCTCACTGATGATTTACTCTCGAAGGCTCTGAGGAATTTGGGTTGCTCTTATGACAAGTGTCAGTTTCTAACGGAGCAGCCAACCACTAGTGGTTGTGGGGGGCGGCTATTTATAGCCTGGGAGCATCCCGACATGATTTGACACTAATGCCCTTAAATAATATGACTGTTGGAGTGGATAAGACCAGTGACTTGGCGTGGCTATCGAAACGGTCGGGACCCTCAACTGTGAGAGTCCTCATGTCACTCATATTCCTCACTTGAGGCTTTTGGTAGGATTTGGCTTGGGTTGAGCATCATGAGGAAATTCATTCCATATCGTTACTTTGACCCCCTTTAACAGTACGGTGTTCCTATTCATCAAATGCGAAGAAAGTAAAAACAGAAAGCGTAAATCTTCACGCTTCAATTTCTTCAAAATGATTTTCTTCAGGAACCACCGATCTTCTCGATATCAATGTCTTCATGAGGAATATCAATTTCATCGCAGATTCCTCGTGATTCATTTCTTCAGCTTCAGACCAATTTCTTCAACTGAAGACATATATTTTTAGGGGTCGATATTCTTCAAATATCTCAAACTCCTCAATGACTTATAGATACTGTGTACACTTATAAACACATTAGATACTTAACCTATAAGTCTTCAAACCACCAAAATCACTAAGGGGCACTAGATGCACTTACAATGCAGCCGCCTCTGGTCATGCCTGGGCCTGAAGGCTGGGCACACGGGACGACACGACATGGCCCGTTTACAGTTTTTATTTTTTATTTATTATATATATAACATATAAAATATCCCAACATGCCAAAATCGGCCCAAAATATCCTAAAATCGACCCAAAATCTGGCTTAGCGTGCCGACGGGCCGACCCGTATAGCTCGTGTGTCGTGCCTGGGCCTGGGGGCTGCGCACGTGGACCGCCATAGCACGGTTCGGCTAATATTCGTGCCTGGGCGGTCCGTGCTGTTCCGGGCCCGTTTACAGCCGGTTCGGGTTGTGTCATGCCGGGCCAACCCGTTTGGCCAGGTATGGTCAGGAGACTGGCAGGAGCCCCACAAGCCATCACGGCGCGACCTGGGGGGTCGTTGGCTTGTGGCCAGCAGGTGGCTCCCTCTGGTATATTTTTGGCCCAAAAATTCTTAAATATTCCATAAAAATTCTCCATGAAGTTTCGTGTCATTTGGAGACTGGTTATTTTTTCGCCTTTTTCTCGGCCTTCACGTTTCGAGATATTTACTTCTTCGTGATGTATATTGCATATTCAGAGTGAAAGAGCATACGAATCATATGATAGTGCGGAATAATGGACAAGAATAACATGAATATCAATAAGAAATCATGATGCAAAATGGATGTATCAACTCCCCCAAGCTTAAACCTCGCTTGTCCTCAAGCGAAGGCCGATCTCGAGAATAATGACCACATGATTTGAGAGAGAGGAGTCGATAAAAAACAGAATATGGACATGCAAGCATCATGTGTTTTATTATAGCAGCAAGTTTTTCATCATATATGTTCTCATAAATAAGTAACAATCTATTCACAAATGAAGGAGTATGAAGCATAAACTTTATTGAGAACCAACAAATAATGTCGTTAGTCATTGGGATAATCATAGCTATCATAGTGAAGAGAAGAGTCCAAGTAAAAGCTTCTATTTCTAGCAATTTCACATACTCAACTATAATGTAGCCTTCTATGATTGTTGACACACACATTGCATATTTTTGGAACTAGTGATTCCGTGGGCACATAGGAACATGGGGGCTCTATTATTCTTGCCACCCAATTTATTTACCTCAAGGATAATGTCAACAGTAGTGAATCATGATCACTCACATTCAACTGGATATATTTGTTTGGATCTTTCCATAACACATAATGCTTGCCACTAGAGAGTTGATAGGTAGGAACAAGGGAATATATTATTGACTCTTGTATGATTTTTTTTGTAAGAATGTAAAAGATAGGACCTTCGTAGAGGGAAGCACAACTTGCCATGAGGTTTTATTTGTTTGATATGTTCAATCTCTTAATATAAGGTAGCATCACTTTATATTGGCCATTGTGATAGTGAACTTTATTATGCACTCTATCGCTTTTATTTCTTCACTATCACAAGATCGTACAAAGCTTACTTTCCCTTACAATAAAAGATCGTATATGTTTAGGGGCAATTTTTATTGCCTTCTACAACAATGAAAACTTACTTGAATGATCTTATTCAATCCATAGGTAGGTATGGTGGACTCTCATGGCAAGAAACTGGGTTTAAGGGTTATGGATGCACAAGTAGTATGTCTACTTAGTCCAAATTTTTGGGCTATTAAAAGATTCTAAGCAAGCATCACACGTTGAGGGATCCAATGATGGGGAACGTTGCATGGGAAACAAAAAAATTCCAACGCACATGCAAGACCTATCCATGGGGATGATCGTCTACGAGAGGGGAGAGTGCATCTACATACCCTTGTAGATCGCTAAGCGGAAGCGTATATAACACAGTTGACGTAGTGGAACATATTCGCGATCCAAATCACAGTCCCTCCCGCGATCTCATCACGAACCGTCCCGCGATCTCATCACGAACCATCCCGCGATATCATCACGATCCATCCCGATCTAGTGCCGAACGAACGACACCTCCTCGTTCAGTACACGTGCAGCTCGATGACGATCTCCACCTTCTTGATCCAGACAGAGAAACAAAGAGGTAGCTGAATTGTAACATCCCAAATTTCCTAATTTGGAATGTTTTACAACTGTAGCTAAGCATCTATGCATATTGGTTGAAATAAAGTTGGCATTGGATTTCTTTCAAATTTTCCTCTTTGCATTTCTATTTTTTCTACGTGAAAGAAGTGCCGGGAAATAATTTCTTGCAAGCAAGAAAGAGAGGAGGAATATGACGCTCCAAAACCAGGGGCACTTTTGATATATTTGGAGCCAAGAAAACCAAAACTTTGTTGAGAAAATATTTGCAAAAGAAAATAAAGCTTTTAGGGTTTTTTCTGAAAAACATTTTTTTAAGTTTTTATTTTCACCTTGGGAAAATGTTAAACGGATAGAGATTTTTTTTGAAAGTTTTGGTATATAATACCCCTATATTTGGATTTTATTTTATTCCCTTTTTATGTATTTTACTTTCTGTTTAATTTTTTTTTAAAAATAGGAAACTTTTTTTTAGGAAAGCGAGTGATCGCTTTATAACCACGGGATCCGATCCCCTCTCCCGATCTCCCTCCCCTTCCTTCCCGAGAGCCCCTCCTCCCCCCTATAAAAAGCCCCCTTGGCCCGCACCCCGTTCGCCTCGTCGCCGCCCCTGCTCGCCGCCCCAACCGCCCCTGTCTCCCAGCCTCGCCGGAGCCGAGCCCCGAGCTCCACCCTGCTCGTTGCCGCACCCTCCCCGCACCAACCGACGCCACCAGGAGCCTCCGCCACCTCCCCACGTTCCATTTTCCCCTTCCAACGCCAAGCCCTCGCCCCCACGCCACCCCCGGCTGCCTCGCCGGAGTTCGGCCACCACCGAATCTCCCCAAGCTTCCCCTGCTCGCCCCCGGCTCTCTCTCGCCTCGCCGTCGCCTCCCTCAGACGCCGGAGCCCCGCCGCCACCCTCTGGACACCACGGACGCCGCGGGAGATCGCCGGAGCCCCCTCCCCAAGCACCACCTCTTCTCTGTCTCGCCGGAGAAGAAGCAGCCCCTGCAGCCCCACGGTGAGCAACCCCCCATCTCCCTTAGCCGTTCGATAGAAGCCCTACGGTGTAGATTAGAAACAAAATACCCCTTTGGTTTTCAGACAAAAACCGAAACGGGTTTTTCTCCACTTAAGTTTTAGCCGAGGACTTTTACTTAATTTGCGGCCGTTCGCTCGCTAGCCACCGCAGCACTCACCCCCTAACGAATCAGGAGGTGCCACATACCCCCCTCACCCTTTCACTAGTAGACTTTTTTCTTTTTCTGTTATAGTTTAAAAATAGAGGGAGATCAAATTTTGTTTTCTCTATAACGTTTGATCTAGAAGTCCAATGAAGTTGAATCTTTTTCCAGTAGATCACAATTTTCTTGTAGTTTCCGAAAACATATTATTTGCCTATGTTCGTAATTTCAAAATTTGAATTAGGTCAGATTTAGTTTAAATCTTGTTTTGCTTATTCCAGGAGTTTAAAAATAGCTTTTAATTTGATTCTTTTCGCTGCTGCTTCCTAGTGATCATATCTTCCAGTAGTTTAAGTTTCAATTTTTTTTCAAATATTTTTACTTAGGGTTTTATCAAAAACAGATTCTGTTTTGGTTATGTTAAGTGATTTTCTTCACTTTATGCATAGGTGTTGATATGTTAGTGATTTCTTTTTGTTTGTTAGTGATTGTAGTACTTATTGTGTGTATTTTGTTTGTATCGATAGATCACTCGGAGTGCGAAGCGTGCTACTTAGAAGCGCTTGATCACGACAACTATCAGCAAGGCAAGTCATTTGATCATGTATTACCTATGTTTTATGCATTGTAGTTCTACCTTCCTAGACCCAATTGCATGATGAGTAGGTACTTGGAAAATATTGGTTACTTGTTGTAGTATCATGTGGTAGGCACCCAACAACCCTCTTACTTGGCCGGGACGACAAATTCTATTTTGCTATGCTTGAGTAGACGGGGTTCTGGTTGAGAGTATATCACGAGTGATGCGAGAATGATTTAATAACCAAGACCGGTTAAGACAAGACTTTTCAAGACCTCGTGATGCAATGCAACTCTGGGTGAAGGACGGTTTAGATGGGATCCCTGGAGAAACCAGTGGACGACCCGAGATGCATGGGGAAGTGCCATGACATTTTGCGGAAAGCTTCACCCAGGCTCCAAGAGATGGACGGAGGCTTCAAGACCCAAGGCTTACCTACACACCCACAAGTCATTATGAGATATGACTTGGTTGGACAACGCGGCGACTCTGGACAGGCGGTGCTAGCAGATGTAGAAGAACTGTAGGATTTGGATGGGCACCGACAGGGGATCAGAGGGACCCGTTGAAAGACCATGTTTTGATCATCCGGTCTTCAAACACCCTGAAGTGCGAGGACATACCCGGAGGCGATCAAATCTTGTGGGGAAGGTGTGCAAAACTCTGCAGAGTACCCAAACCTAATCGATTAGCCATGTCCACGGTCATGGACAACTTGAGCCGCAGGCATTGAAATTTTCCTGAACTCTCAACACCATTTAATAATGAGGTGGGAATTATTGACAACTCGGGTACGAGAATTGGTTGGCGGAACCATCTCGTTAACAACCAACAATGTAGTAATATTTTGCTTTTAACCCTCTCTCGATGTAGGGAAAAAACTTGATTTTCGCTAAAAACTTATAGCCCCACCTACCATATATGCATGTAGAATAGATGATTATTATTTCACCCCCTCTCTTTGATGACTTGACGGCATATTCCATATGCTGACCTACATGGCTGCAACGTATCATGTTGCAGAGTACTTTTCCGACCAGGATTGAGGCTACGATCTACGCTCGGTGATATGCCGTGGAGTCGGATGGACTCGTCTACCTTTGAAGATTCCGCTAGTCTTAGTTAGTTATCTAATGAGATGGCCTTCAGCCACTTTATTGTAATTCACTATTGTAATAAAGTACTCGATATGAGATTTCGATTAATAAAGCTATGTGATTGAACTCTCGATATATACATTGATGTACTGTGTGTGTACCAGCATGATCTTGGGATGGTACGGAAACACCAGAGACTTGGCCGTTTCAGGTCGGGTCGCTACATGAATTCTCCGAGATCACGACAACATTGCGGCGATGGTGGTGGAGCTACTCCGGGAGGGTACCGTACTGAACTAGCTATGGAGTGTCATGAAGTGGTGGAGGGAGAGAGGGATCGCCTTGGCTTGAGGTGCCAAAAGCCTCCCTCACCTCCACTATATATAGGAGGGAGGGGAGGGGTGGCTCCGTAGGGCAAGGCCCTAGGGTTCGTCTGAACCAAAGGGAGAGGGAGGACTCCTCCTCCAACACAACCTGGAAGGAGTCCTCCTTCCCAATTCGGTTTTGGCCCTTTCCTCCTTTCCTTTTTCTCCCTTGGTCGAAATAGCCTCTTTGGGTTGGCCACCAACCCACTAAGGGCTGGTGCACCACCCTTGGGCTTCTTTGGTTCTCTCCCGGGTGGGTGGCCCCTCCCGGAAGAACTTCGGAACCCATTCGTCACTCCTGGTACTTTACCGGTAATGCCCAAAAACTTCTAGAAGCCAAATGGATACTTCCTATATATCAATCTTGATCTCCGTACCATCCAGAAAACCCTCGTAACGTCCGCTAGTCTTTGTTAGTTATCTCATGAGATGGCCTTCAGCCACTTTATTGTAATTCATTATTGTAATAAAGTACTCGATATGAGATTTCGATTAATAAAGTTGTGTGATTGAACTCTCGATATATACATTGATGTACTGTGTGTGTACCAGCATGATCTTGGGATGGTACAGAAACACCAGAGACTTGGCCGTTTCAGGTCGGGTCGCTACAAATATGGTATCAGAGCACACGCTGACCGTAGGACGTAACCTCTAGGAATGGAAAAGCCTTAGGAACAAAACTATTTTTCTTATGTCTATAAATCTTCTATTTCCTCTTCTGCTCATTTCTGACTTCTCTCCGATATTCCAATGTTTTTAGATGGCCACCTTCATCCCCGTTAAGTTCACGGAGTTTTGCCAGCTAGACGCCACTATGCCTTTCGGAAAGGAGCTGATGCAAATCACCAAGGACTTGAGGATTGCTCTGCCAACTATCACTGGGAAGCCTACTTCGTCTTACCCGGAGGATTCACACTACAGGATTGAGGTGCACATCCCCGGAAGGACATTCGAGCCGCGCACTGAGCCTGTGGACTTCAAGTTCATCGCACCCAGCTGGATTCTCGGAAGGGACATGGCGGTCCATTGTGCACTCGGACATATCAAGGAAGTGTACAGAGGCTGCCCTATTTCACCGGACCTATTCATGGTACCCCGGAGAGGAGAAGATGGAGAAGTCATCTCAATCAAGTCCAAAGACGCTCTCCTATCCTATGCCCAGACCTTGGAGAAGCACAGCGGGACTCTAGAGCATCCTGTGGTCAAGGACGCCAGGAAGATCAAGCAACTGTCGCTCCACGAACTCGAACTCGAAGAAGCAGCCCGGGAAGACCACTATGAGCACGAATTGGAGGTAAAGGACTTCTTGGAGAGGATCGATAAGCTGAAGGCTCGTGTCGCATATTTGGAGGAAGAACTGGACATGGGCGAGAACCTTCACCCTAAAGGAGACGTAGGCCCCTTGATCAGCAATGAGGAGGACTACGAAGCAGGCTCCACCGAAGGACCCACCACCATGCTCTTCTGAGGAGGACACTTAGACTAGTACACCAATTTATCTTATCGTTAAACGCTTAGGCTGATCTTAGGTTATCGAAACTTGTATCCCCGTGTGTGAACCTTTTGTGGTGATAATGAATAAATGTGTGGTGTGAAAATTGTTTGATGCATTTCATATGGGTAGTGTAATAACTCTTTAGACCATTGTTCTATGCTAATCCCACCCCTCTACAAACACCAGATGCCTCCGACACGTGACCCTGCTTCCAACTTCCCGCCGGAACTCACACAGTTGATTCACCAACAGAATGCCTTGATGCAGCTGATCATTCAGAACCAGAACAATAACAACAACCATCATCCACCCCAGACCGACAACCTCACCCGTTTTCTGAGGTTGAACCCTCCGACTTTCTGCAGCAGCATTGAGCCCATTATGGCAGATGATTGGCTCCACAAGATGGAGCGGGAACTGATCACTGCTGGATGTACTAAAGCTGAGAAGGTGCGCTTTGCCGCGCATCAACTTGAAGGCCCCGCAGCTGCATGGTGGGAGAACTACACCACCACATACCCCATTGCTGGAGTCACTTGGGAGCAGTTCAAGCAAGCCTTCCGCACTTCTCATGTCTCACCTAGGGCCATGAGTGTGAAGAAGCGCGAGTTTCGCAACTTACGCCAGGGAAATCGCTCTGTGGCTCCGTATGTTGATGAATTCAGCATGCTCGCTCGTTACGCACCTGGAGATGTGGCCGATGATGCGGCCAAGCAGGAAAAGTTGTTGGAGGGACTCAACGATGAGTTGAGCATTCAACTGACTGTATCCAACTTAAACAACTACGAGGAGCTGGTAGATAAGGCCCTCATCTTGGAGGGGAAACATCAGCAGATGGAGAATCGCAAGCGGAAGTATGGCAATGGGAAGTTCAACTCCGGCACTCAGCAGAAGCCTCGCTACACCCCCTATTCATGGAATACCGGGATTGGATCCGGTAAGTTTGGAGGACACGTCCAGCATAACCTCCGAGTGCACAACCATGGATTCCACAACCATGGAGGAAACGGGAACCACCGCAATGGCGGCAACTTCAAGAATGGTAGTGCCGGCACTCAGCATCATTCCGCTCCAGCTCAGAAGGACCTGACTCATATCACCTGCTTCAAGTGCCAGAAGACGGGACACTATGTCATTGAATGTCCCCAGAACAAGCAGGGAAATGGAAACGGCAACGGCAACTCAGCAGCAAAGAAGCCCAATCCTTTTCCCCGAGCTCAGGTGAATCACATTGATGTTGAAGAGGTCTATGATCACCCCGATACTGTGGTTGGTAAGTTTTTGCTAAATTCACGTCCAGTATTGGTACTTTTTGATTCTGGTGCAACACATTCATTCATATCAAGGGTAGTTGTGGAAAAGTATAGTTTGCCAACTAGAACCCTCAGCCAGCCTATTAAGGCCAGTTCCCTAGGAGGCATGATGACAGTCGGGATAGGATGCCATGCTTTGAGTCTCAACATTGGGAACCATAAGTTTCCCACTGACCTCATCGTATTAGAGTCTCGGGGATTGGATGTAATTCTAGGCATGGATTGGTTGGCCAAGTACGAAGGGAATATTGATTGTGCCCTTAAGTCTATTTTGCTCACCACCCCCGAGCAAAAGCGGATTAAGTACGTATCCCAGCGCCCGACACGGAGTAAACGGGTAAACTCTCTCACGGGAGTTGTCCACTAGGAAGTACCAATTGTACAAGAATACCAAGATGTATTTCTGGAGGAATTGCCGGGCATGCCACCGGATAGAGATTGAGTTCCTGATTGAACTATTACCCGGAACAACCCCGATATCCAAGAGACCCTATCGAATGCCCGCAAATGATTTAGTAGAAATCAAGAAGCAAATTAAGGAGTTGTTGGACAAAGGGTATATCCGCCTAAGTTCTTCACCTTGGGGAGCCCCAGTGCTCTTGGTTGAAAAGAAGGATAAGTCCTTGAGAATGGTAGTCGATTATCGTGCATTGAACGAGGCGACCATCAAAAACAAGTATCCATTGCCGATGATCAACGATCTGTTTGACCAGTTAGTTGGAGCCCGAGTGTTCCCCAAGATCGATCTTCAATCTGGGTATCATGAGCTGAAAATTCGTGAACAAGATATACCCAAGACATCCTTCACCACCTGATATGGTCTGTAGGAGTACACAGTCATGTCATTTGGACTGACTAATGCTCCGGCATATTTTATGAATTCTGATGAACAAGGTATTTATGGAATACTTGGACAAGTTTGTCGTGGTGTTCATCGATGACATACTGATATTCTCCAAGAATGAGGAGGAACACAAGGAACACTTACATCTAGTTTTGGAGAAACTTCGACAGCATCAGCTGTATGCGAAGTTCAGCAAATGTAAATTTTGGTTGAAGGAAGTCGGATTTCTCGGACACGTCGTTTCAGGAGAAGGAATAGCAGTGGATCCTGCCAAGGTTGCAGCAGTTACCGAATGGGTAGCACCCACTTCAGTTAAGGAGATCCGTAGTTTCCTCGGACTTTCCGGATATTACCGGAGGTTATTGAGAATTTCTCAAAGATCGCCAAGCCCATGACAGAGTTGTTGAAGAAGGAGTCAAAGTATGATTGGACCAAGGAATGTGAAGCCAGTTTCCAAGAGTTGAAGAAACGTCTGGTTACAGCCCCAGTGCTGATATTGCCAAACATTCGGAAGGATTTCCAGGTTTATTGTGACGCTTCTCGTCAAGGACTTGGAGGAGTTTTCATGCAAGAAGGAAAAGTTGTAGCCCATGCATCCAGACAGCTCAGAACCCATGAGTTGAATTATGCCACACATGACTTGGAACTAGCAGCCGTAGTGCATGCTCTCAAGACCTGGAGACATTTCCTGATCGGAAATAGTTGTGATGTTTACACTGATCACAAGAGCCTGAAATATATCTTCACGCAGAAGGAGTTGAACCTCAGACAGAGGAGATGGCTAGAGTTGATCTAGGACTATGACATGAGATTTCATTATCACCCAGGGAAGGCAAATGTTGTAGCAGATGCCTTGAGCCGTAAGAGTTATGTGAACAGACTCATAGCGGGAGGATTACCCCAGGAGTTAGCCGATGATCTCACAGAGCTCAAATTGGAGATAGTCCCAAGAGGATATGTGGCAACGCTGGAAATTCAGCCCACCTTGACCGAAAAGATCCGCGAAGCACAGAAATCAGACAAGGAGATAGCTGAGATAAAGCAAAGAATGAATGACGGGAACGCTAAAGGTTTTCGTGAGGATGAACACGGAACTTTATGGTTTGAGGATCGCATCTATGTGCCCAATGATCCAGAACTCAGGAAGTTGATACTTCAGGAGGCCCACGATTCCCTGTACTAGATACATCCAGGCAACACCAAGATGTATCTGGACTTGAAAGAAAGTTTCTGGTGGACATGAATGAAGAAGGACATTGCCGAGTTTGTAGCAATATGCGATGTTTGTCAGCGAGTAAAGGCCGAGCATCAGAAGCCAGCAGGATTGCTTCAACCTCTGTCGATACCCGAGTAGAAATGGGAGAAGCTTGGTATGGACTTCATCACAGGATTACCCAGGACCCGTTCTGGTTATGATTCTATCTGGGTTGTGGTCGATCGTTTGACCAAGGTAGCTCACTTCATACCCGTGAAGACTACTTACACGAGTGCCAAGCTGGCCAAGATCTATATGACCAGGATCGTATGTATACATGGAGTACCCAAGAGTATTGTGTCATATAGAGGGACTCAATTCACGTCAAAATTCTGGCACCAACTACACGAAACCTTGGGAACAAGATTGGAGTTCAGTACAACTTTTAACCCTCAAACCGACGGACAGACCGAGAGAGTCAATCAGATTTTGGAGGACATGTTGAGAGCTTGCGCACTAGACTATGGGTCTAGCTGGGATGACAATTTACCTTATGCTGAGTTCTCATACAACAACAGCTATCAGACCAGTGTGAAGATGGCCCCTTTCGAAGCCCTATACGGAAGGAGGTGCAGAACACCATTGATATGGGATGGTGTTGGAGACCGACAACTTTTTGGTCCCGACCTTATCCGAGATTCTGAAGAGAAGGTCAAGCTGATTCGTGACCGACTCAGGATAGCTCAGTCCAGACAGAAGAGTTATGCTGACAACAAACGCAAGGAAGTAACCTACGAAGTGGGAGACCGAGCATACCTTCGGGTGTCTCCACTTCGAGGAATCAAGAGATTTTGTGTAAAAGGAAAGTTGGCACCCCGATTCATTGGCCCCTACAAAATTCTTGAACATAGAGGCGAAGTTGCATATAAACTGGAATTGCCGGAAGGATTGTCCGGAGTTCATGATGTCTTCCATGTTTCCCAGTTGAAGAAATGCCACGCTGAAATGGATGATGTTCTGTTGAGACATACAGTGCCCCTAGAGGCCATACAGCTTGACAGCGATCTGACATATGAGGATAAACCCGTCAGGATTCTCGAGACTGCCAACAGAGTTACCCGCAGCAAGATCATCAAGTTTTGCAAGGTTTTGTGGAGTCAGCACTCCGAGGAAGAAGCCACCTGGGAACGAGAAGAGGATCTTCGTCGAGACCACCCGCACCTATTTTCTAGCCAACCCGAATCTCGAGGGCGAGATTGATCTTAAGGTGGGTAGGTTTGTAACATCCCAAATTTCCTAATTTGGAATGTTTTACAACTGTAGCTAAGCATCTATGCATATTGGTTGAAATAAAGTTGGCATTGGATTTCTTTCAAATTTTCCTCTTTGCATTTCGATTTTTTCTTCGTGCAAGAAGTGCCGGGAAATAATTTCTTGCAAGCAAGAAAGAGAGGAGGAATATGACCCTCCAAAACCAGGGGCACTTTTGATATATTTGGAGCCAAGAAAACCAAAACTTTGTTGACAAAATATTTGCAAAAGAAAATAAAGCTTTTAGGGGTTTTTCTGAAAAAAAAAATTTAAGTTTTTATTTTGACCTTGGAAAAATGTTAAACGGATAGAGGTTTTTTTTCTGAAAATTTTGGTATATAATACCCCTATATTTGGATTTTATTTTATTCCCTTTTTATGTATTATACTTACTGTTTTAAAAAAAATAAAAAATAGGAAAATTATTTTTAGGAAAGCGCCTGAGCGCTTTATAACCACGGGATCCGATCCCCTCTCCCGATCTCCCTCCCCTTCCTTCCCGAGAGCCCCTCCTCCCCCCTATATAAATCCCCCCTTGCCCCGCACTCGTTCCCCTCGTCGCCGCCCCTGCTCGCCGCCCCAACCGCCCCTGTCTCCCAGCCTCATCGGAGCCGAGCCCCGAGCTCCACCCTGCTCGCTGCCGCATCCTCCCCCCACCAACCGACGCCACCAGCAGCCTCCGCCACCTCCCCGCGTTCTATTTTCCCCTTCCAACGCCAAGCCCTCGCCCCCACGCCACCCCCTGGCTGCCTCGCCGGAGTTCGGCCACCACCGAATCTCCCCAAGCTTCCCCTGCTCGCTCCCGGCTCTTTCTCGCCTTGCAGTCACCTCTCTTGGACGCCGGAGCCCCGCCGCCACCATCTGGACACCTCGGACGCCGCCGGAGATCGCCGGAGCCCCCTCCCCGAAGAAGAAGCAGCCCCTGCAGCCCCACGTTGAGCAACCCCCCATCTCCCTTAGCCGTTCGGTAGAAGCCCTACGGTGTAGATTAGAAACAAAATACCCCTTTGGTTTTCAGACAAAAACCGAAATGGTTTTTCTCCACTTAAGTTTTAGCCGAGGACTTTTACTTAATTTGCGACCATTCTCTCGCTAGCCACCACAGCCCTCACCCCCTGACGAATCAGGAGCTGCCACATACCCCCCCCGGTTCACTAGTAGACTTTTTCTTTTTCTGTTATAGTTTAAAAACAGAGGCAGATCAAATTTTGTTTTCTCTATAACTTTTGATCTAGAAGTCCCATGAAGTTGAATCTTTTTCCAGTAGATCACAATTTTCTTGTAGTTTCCGAAAACATATAATTTGCCTATGTTTGAAATTTCAAAATTTGAATTAGATCAGATTTAGTTTAAATCTTGTTTTGCTTATTCCAAGTGTTTAAAAATAGCTTTTAATTTGATTCTATTTGCTGCTGCTTCCTAGTGATCATATCTTTCAATAGTTTAAGTTTCAATTATTTTCAAATATTGGTACTTGGGGTTTTATCAAAAAACGATTTTGTTTTGGTTATGTTAAGTGATTTTCTTCATTTTATGCATTGGTGTTGATATGTTAGTGATTTCTTTTTGTTTGTTAGTGATTGTAGTACTTATTGTGTGTATTGTGTTTGTATCGATAGATCACCCGGAGTGCGAAGCGTGCTACTTAGAAGCGCTTGATCACGACAACTATCAGCAAGGCAAGTCATTTGATCATGTATTACCTATGTTTTATGCATTGTAGTTCTACCTTTCTACACCCAATTGCATGCCGAGTAGGTACTTGGAAAATATTGGTTACTTGTTGTAGTATCATGTGGTAGGCACCCAACAACCCTGTTACTTGGACGGGACGACAAATTCTATTTTGCTATGCTTGAGTAGACGGGGTTCTGGTTGAGAGTATATCACGAGTGATGCGAGAATAATTTAATAACCAAGACCGGTTAAGACAAGACTTTTCAAGACCTCGTGATGCAATGCAACTCTGGGTGAAGGACGGTTTAGATGGGCTCCCTAGATAAACCAGTGGACGACCCGAGATGCATGGGGAAGTGCCATGACATCTTGCAGAAAGCTTCACCCAGGCTCGAAGAGATGGACAGAGGCTTCAAGACCCAAGGCTTACCTGCACAGCCACAAGCCATTATGGGATCTGACTTGGTTGGACAACGCAGCGACTCTGGACAGGCGGTGCTAGCAGATGTAGAAGAACGGTAGGATTTGGATGGGCACCGAGAGGTAATCAGAGGGACCCGTTGAAAGACCATGTTTTGACCATCCGGTCTTCAAACACCCTGAAGTGCGAGGACATACCCGGAGGCGATCAAATCTTGTGGGGAACGTGTGCAAAACTCTGCAGAGTACCCAAACCTAATCGATTAGCCGTGTCCACGGTCATGGACAACTTGAGCCGAAGGTATTGAAATTTTCCTGAACTCTCAACACCATTTAATAATGAGGTGGGAATTATTGACAACTCGGGTACGAGAATTGGTTGGCAGAACCATCTCGTTAACAACCAACAATGTAGTAATATTTTGCTTTTAACCCTCTCTTGATGTAGGGAAAAAAACTTGCTTTTCGCTAAAAACTTATAGCCCCACCTACCATATATGCATGTAGAATAGATGATTATTATTTCACCCCCTCTCTTTGATGACTTGCCAGCATATTCCATATGCTGACCTACATGGCTGCAACGTATAATGTTGCAGAGTACTTTTCCGACCAGGAGTGAGGCTACGATCTATACTCGGTGATATGCCCTGGAGTCGAATGGACTCGTCTACCTTTGAAGCTTCCTCTAGTCTTCGTTAGTTATCTCATGAGATGGCCTTCAGCCACTTTGTTGTAATTCATTATTGTAATAAAGTACTCGATATGAGATTTCAATTAATAAAGCTGTGTGATTGAACTCTCGATATATACATTGATGTACTGTGTGTGTACCAGCATGATCTTGGGATGGTACGAAAACACCAAAGACTTGGCCGTTTCAGGTCGGGTCGCTACATGAATTCTCCGAGATCACGACAACAGGGCGGCGATGGTGGTGGAGCTACTTCGGGAGGGTACCGTACCGAACTAGTTATGGGGTGTCATGAAGTGGTGGAGGGAGAGAGGGATCGCCTTGGCTTGAGGTGCCAAAAGCCTACCTCACCTCCACTATATATAGGAGGGAGGGGAGGGGTGGCGCCCTAGGGTAAGGCCCTAGGGTTCGTCCGAACCAAAGGGAGAGGGAGGACTCCTCCTCCAACACAACTTGGAAGGAGTCCTCCTTCCCAATTCGGTTTTGGCCCTTTCCTCCTTTCCCTTTTCTCCCTTGGTCGAAATAGCCTCTTTGGGCTGGCCACCAACCCACTAAGGGCTGGTGCGCCACCCTTGGGCTTCTTTGGTTCTCTCCCGGGAGGGTGGCCCCTCCCGGAAGAACTCCGGAACCCATTCGTCACTCCCTGTACTTTACCGGTAATGCCCAAAAATCTTCTAGAAGCCAAATGGATACTTCCTATATATCAATCTTGATCTCCGTACCATCCTGAAAACCCTCGTAACGTCCGGGATCTCATCCGGGACTCCGAATAACCTTCGGTTACCAACATCAATAATTCAACTATACCGAAATGTCACTGAACATTAAGTGTGCTGACCCTACGGGTTCGAGAACTATGCGTACATGACCTGAGACACTCTCCGATCAATAACCAATAGCGGGACCTGGATGCCCATATTGTCTCCTACACATTCTACGAAGATCTTCATCAGTTGAACCTCTATGTCAACGATGCAGTTAATCCCGTATGCTATTCCCTTTGTCTATCAGTATGTTACTTGCCCGAGATTCAATCATCGATATCTCCATAGCTAGTTCAATCTCGTTACCGGCAAGTCTCTTTACTCATTCCGTAATACAAGATCCCGTGGCTAACTCTTTAGTCACATTGCTTGCAAGTCTTGTTGTGATGTTGCATTACCGAGTGGGCCCCGAAATACCTCTTCGTCAAAGAGAGTGACAAATCCCAGTCTTGATCCACACCAACCCAACAGACACCTTCGGAGATACATGTAGAGCACCTTTATAGTCACCCAGTTACATTACGAAGTTTTATCCACACAAGGTATTCCTCCGGTGTCCGGGAGTTGCATGATCTCATGGTCATAGGAACAAATACATTGACATGCAGAAAACAATAGCAATAAACTGACACTATCATATGCTACGTTCATAGTTTGGGTATTGTCCATCACATCATTATCCTAATGATGTTACCTCGTTATCAAGTGACAACACTTGTCTATGGACAGGAAACCTTGACCATCTTTGATGAATGAGCTAGTCAACTAGAGGCTCACTAGGGACAGTGTGTTGTCTATGTATCCACACATGTATTTGAGTTTCCAATAAATAAAATTCTAGCATCGATAATAAACGATTATCATGAAAAGGAAGTATAATAATAACCAATTTATTATTGCATCTAGGGCATATTTCCTACAGTCTCCCACTTGCACTAGAGTCAATAATCTAGTTTACATCACTATGTGATTGTAATGAATCTAACACCCATGGGGTTTGATCATATCTTGCTTGTGAGAGAGGTTTTTAGTCAATGGGTGTGAACATTTCAGATCGGTGTGTGCTTTACAAATATCTATGTCATCCTGTAGATGCTGCTACCACGCGCCATTTGGAACTATTCCAATTGACTGCTCGACTATTCGAATCCGGTTTACTACTCAGAGTTATCCGGATTAGTGTCAAGCTTGCATCGACGTAACCCTTTATGAATAACTCTTTTATCACCTCGATAATCGAGAAAAATTCCTTAGTACACTAGTTACTAAGGATAAATTTGACCGCTGTCCAGTAATCCATTCCTGGATCACTTTTATACCCCCTGACAGATGCATGGCAAGGCACACATCAGGTGCGGTACACATCATAGCATACTATAGAGCCTATGGCTAATGCATAGGGGACGACCTTCGTCCTTTCTCTTTCTTATGTCGTGGTCAGGTTTTGAGTCTTACTCAATACCCAACACAGCCAAGAACTCTTTCTTTGACTTATCTATTTTGAACTCCTTCAAAATCTTGTCACGATATGTATTTATTTGGAAGTTCTATTAAGCGTTTTGATCTCTCTCTATAGATCTTGAACCCAATGTTCAAGTAGGTCAATCCAGGTTTTCCTTTGAAAAACTCCTTTCAAATAACCCTTTATGCTTTCCAGAAATTCTACATTATTTCCGATCAACAATATGTCAACCACTTATACTTATGAGAATTTCTATAGTGCTCCCACTCACTTTCTTGGAAATACAAGTTTCTCATAAACCTTGTATAACCCCAAAACTTTGATCATATCATCAAAGCATATATTCCAACTCCGAGATGCTTGCTCTAGTCCATAGAAGGATCGCTGGAGTTTGCATACTTGTTAGCATCCTTAGGATCGACAAAACCTTCTGGTTGTATCACATACATCCTTTCCTCAAGGAAACCGTCGAGGAAACAATATTTTGACATCGTATCTGCAAGATTTCATAAATAATGGAGCAACTCCTAGCATAATCAACAAACTTTTAGCATCGCTACGAATGATAAAGTCTCATTATAGTCAACTCTTTGAACTTGTCGGAAACATCTTTGCCAAAAGTCGAGCTTTCTTAATGGTGACATTGACCATCATCGTCTGTCTTCCTTTTAATGATCCATCTATACTTAATAGTCTTACGGCCATCAAGTAATTCTTCCAAAGTCCACACTTTGTTTTCATACATGAATTCTCTCTTGGATTTCATGGCCTCCAGCCATTAGTCGGAATCCAGGCCCACCATCGCTTCTCCATAGCTCGTAGGTTCATTGTTGTTGAGCAGCATAACCTCCAAGAAAGGATTATTGTATCACTCTGGAGTAGTGCGTGTCCTTGTCGACCTACAAGGTTTGGAAGTAACTTGATCTAAAGCTTCATGATCACCATCACTGTCTTCCACTTCAACTGGTGTAGGCGCCACAGGAACAACTTCCTGCACCCTGCTACACACTGGTTTAAGTGACAATTTAATAACCTCATCAAGTTCCACACTCCTCACACTCAGTTATTTCGAGAGAAACCTTTTCTCGAGAAAGGACCCTTTTCTGGAAACAAACAATTTGCTTTCGGATCTGAGATAGAAGGTATTCCCAACTGCTTTGGGTATCCTATGCAGATGCATTTATCCGCTTTGGGTTTGAGCTTATGAGGCTGAAACTTTTTCACATAAGCGTCGCAACCCGAAACTTTTAATAAACAATAGATTAGGTTTCTCCAATCCATAGTTCATATGGTGTCATCTCAACGGAATTACGTGGTGCCCTATTTAAAGTGAATGCGGTTGTCTCTAATGCCTAACCCAAAAATAATAGTGGTAATTCGATAAGAGATATCATAGTATGCACCATATCCAATATAGCGTGGCTATGACATTCGGACACACCATCACACTATGGTGTTCTAGGTGGCATGAGTTGTGAAACAATTTCCACATTGTCTTAAATGTGTACCAAACTCGCAACGCAGATATTCATCTCTACGATCATATCATAGACATTTCATACTCTTGTCACGACGATCTTCAACTTCACTCCGAAATCACTTGAACCTTTCAATAATTTAGACTTGTGTTTCATCAAGTAATACGCTAGTATCTACTCAAATCATCCGTAAAGTAAGAACATAAAAATATCCACTACATGCCTCGGCACTCATTGGACTGCATACATAAAAATTGTATTACTTCCAATAAGTTACTTTCTTGTTCCATCTCACTCGAAAACGAGGCCTTCAGTCATCTTGCCCATGTGGCATGATTTGCATGTCTCAAGTTATTCAAAATCAAGTGAGTCCAAATGATCTGCATGGAGTTTCTTCATGCGTTTAAACCAATAGGCATGGTTTGCATGTCTCAAACGATTCAAACACGAGTGAGTCCAAAGATCCATGAGTATGGAGCTTCTTCATGCGTTTTACACCAATATGACTCAAGCGGCAGTGCCACAAGTAAGTGGTACTATCATTACTACTTTGTCTCTTTTGGCATCAAATTTTATGAACATGTGTAATATTACGATCAAGATTCAATAAACCATTCATATTAGGTGCATAACCGTCGAAGGTATTATTCAAGTAAACAGAATAACCATTATTATCTTGAAATGAATAACCGTATTGCAATAAACATAATCCAATCATGTTCATGATTAACCCAAACACCAAACAATATTTAGGTTCAACACTAATTTCGAAAGTAGAGGGAGCATGCGATCGTGATCACATCAACCTTGGAAACACTTCCAACACACATCGTCACCTCGCCTTTAGCTAGTCTCTGTTTATTGCGTAGCTTTTATTTTGAGTTACTAACACTTAGCAACCAAACCGGTATCTAATACCCCGGTGCTACTAGGAGTACTAGTAATGTATGTCCAATATACTTTTGTCGACTTTTCCAGCCATCTCATCTACCAAGTAACTAGGGTAGTTCCGCTTCAGTGACTGTTCCCCTCATAATAGAAGCACTTAGTCTCGGTTTTGGGTTCAACCTTGGGTTTCTTTACTAGAGTGGCAACTGGTTTGTCATTTCATGAAGTATCCCTTTTAACCCTTGCCTTTCTCAAAATTAGTGGTTTTACTAACCATCAACACTTGATGCTCCTACTTGATTTCTACCTTCACTGTGTCAAACATCGCGAATAGGTCAAAGATCATCATCTCTATCCTTGATATGTTATAGTTGACTTTGGAGAACTATATTGATCACTATCTTATGTGGGAGATGAACTCCCACTTGATTCAAGCGATTGTAGTACTCAGACAATCTGAGCACATGGTCAACGATTGAGCTTTTCTCCCTTACTTCGTAGGCCAAGAATCTTGTCAGAGGTCTCATACCTCTTAATGCGAGCACGAGCCTGAAATCCCAATTTCAGCTCTTGGAACATCTCATATGTTCCTTGGTGTTCAAAACGTATTCGGCGCGTCAATTCTAAGCTGTTAAGCATTATGCACTGAAATATTACGTAGTCATCAAAACCTGTATGTCAGATGTTCGCAACATGCACATACGACGCTTGGGGTTCATCACACCAAGCATTGCATTAAGGAAATAAGACTTATGCGCAGCAATGAGGACAATCCTCAGTTTATGGACCCAGTCTTTATAATTGCTACTATCATCTTTCAACTAAGTTTTCTCTAGGAACATATCAAAAACAGTAGAGCTATAGCGCCAGCTACAACATAATTTGCAAAGACATTTTTGACTATGTTCATGATAATAAGTTCAATTCATCATATTACTTAAGAACTCGCACTCAAATTGACATCCCTCTAGTCATTCGAGTGGTACATGATCCAAATTCACTAACTCAAGTCCGATCATCACGTGAGTTGAGTTTAGCTTCAATGGTGAACATGTCCATGTTGATCATATCCACTATATGACTCATGCTCGACCTTTCGGTCTCTTGTGTTCCGAGGCCATGTTTGTACATGCTAGGCTCGTCAAGTTTAACCCGAGTGTTCCGCGTGTGCAACTGTTTTGCACCCGTTGTATGTGAACGTAGAGTCTATCACACCTGATCATCATGTGGTGTCACGAAACGACGAACTGTCGCAACGGTGCACAGTCGGGGAGGACACAATTTGATCTTGAAATTTTAGTGAGGGGTCACCTTGTAATGCTACCGTCATCCTAAGCAAACTAAGGTGCATAAAAGGATTAACATCACATGCAAATCATAAGTGACATGATATGGCCATTAACTTGTGCTTCCTGATCTCCATCACCAAAGCACCGGCATGATCTCCATCGTCACCAGCGCCACACCTTGATCTCCATCACTGTACTGCCATCGAGGTTGTCATGCTAACTATGTTGTTACTACTAAAGCTACTACTAGTGATAAAGCAAAGCATCACCAAGCGCAAAATAATTAAAGACAACCCTATGGCTCCTGTCGGTTGCCGTAGCATCGACGTGCAAGTCGATATTTAACTATTACAACATGATCATCTCATACATCCAATATATCATATCATGTCTTTGGCCATATCACATCACATGCATACCCTGCAAAAACAAGTTAGACGTCCTCTAATTTGTTGTTGCAAATTTTATGTCGCTGCTATGGGTATCTAGTATGATCGCATCTTACTTACGCAAAGCCACATCGGTGATATGCAAGTTGTTATTTAACCTTCTCCAAGGACCGCCTCGGTCAAATCCGATTCAACTAAAGTTGAAGAAATAGACACCCGCCAGTCATCTTTATGTAAGAAGTTATATGTTAGTCGATGAAACCGGTCTCTCGTAAGCGTATGAGTAATGTTGGTCGAGGCCGCTTCAATCCAACAATACCACCGAATCAAGAAAGACTAAGGAGGGCAGCAATATGAACATGAATGCCCACAAACTCTTTTGTGTTCTACTCGAGATATCATCTACGCATACACCTAGCTCATGATGCCACTGATGGGGAACGTTGCATCGGAAACAAAAAAATTCCTATGCACATGCAAGACCTATCCATGGTGATGATCATCAACGAGAGGGGAGAGTGCATCTACATACTCTTGTAGATTGCTAAGTGGAAGCGTATATAATGCGGTTGATGTAGTGGAACATCATCGCGATCCAAATTGCAGTCTGTCCTGCGGTCTCATCACAAACCATCCCGCTATCTCATCACGATCCATCCCGATCTAGTGCAGAACGGACGACACCTCCTCGTTCAGCACACGTGCAGCTCGATGACGATCTCCGCCTTCTTTATCCAGCAAGAGAGACGAAGAGGTAGCTGAATTATCTATCAGCATGATGGCATGGCGGCGATGGTGGTGGAGCTACTCCTGTAGGGCTTCGCCGTACCGTACCGAGCTAGCTACGGGGTGTCACGAAGTGGTGGAGGGAGAGAGAGCTGCGCCATGGCTTGAGGTGCCAATAGCCTCTCTCACCTCCACTATATATGGGAGGGAGGGGAGGGGTGGGGCCCTAGGGCAAGCCTCTAGGGTTCGGCCGAACCAAAGGGAGAGGGAGGAGTCCTCCTCCAACACAACTTGGAAGGAGTCCTCCTTCCCAATTCGGTTTTGGCCCTTTCCTCCTTTGCTTTATCTCCCTTGGTTGAAATAGCCTCTTTGGGCTAGACACCAGCCCACTAAGGGCTCATGCGCCACCCTTGGGCTTCTGTGGTTCTCTCCCGGGTGGGTGGCCCCTCCTCGTAGAACTCCAGAACCCATTCGTCACTCCCGGTAATTTACGGGTAATGCCCGAAAATCTTCCGGAAGACAAATAGATACTTCCTATATATCAATATTCGTCTCCGGCCATTCCAGAACCCTTGTGACGTCCGGGATCTCATCTGGGACTCCGAACAACCTTCGGTTACCAACATCAATAACTCAACTATACCGAAACGTCATCGAACCTTAAGTGTGTAGACCCTGCGGGTTCAAGAACTATGCAGACATGACCTGAGACACTCTCCGGTCAATAACCAATAGCGGGACCTGGATGCCCATATTGGCTCCGACATATTCTACGACGATCTTCATCGATTGAACCTCTATCTCAAGGATTCAGTTAATCTTGCATGCCATTCCCTTTGTCTATCGGTATGTTACTTGCCCGAGATTCGATCGTTGGTATCTCCATACTTTGACATCCCCGGATTAGGCTATAGTAATCCCGGTAATTGAACTACAGTAAACCTATGCAAAGGATGCCACACCACCGTGTTTCCTATCATTGATCTCGCGATTGTTTGAGGCAGTTCGAATTTAAGACTTAAGTTTGAAATCAAACGAGAAAAGTTATAGGGTTGAAGTAAAAATGTCGGGGGAGTTATATAGAAATTCCCTAATGAATTATATAACTGAACCGGGCTTCTTAAGATTTATTTCAATAACCATATAATTAAAACACAAAGCTATATATATTTATATATATATATATAATAGAATAAAAGAAAGTATTAAAAAATATAATAAATGGTAAGAAAATAATAATAATAAAAAGGAAAAATAATAAAAGAAAAACAAGCAACCACAAAAACAAAAAAAGGCCACCCCCCGGCCCAGCTAGGCGTGGTGGCCCACCTGGCGACCACCCACCGACCCAAAGGGGGGGCTGAACCCTAGCAACCGACGCCCCATGGCTCCCCTCGCCCCACTTCCCCTCGTGCCGCCGCCAGGGGATCGCCCCACACCCCCCATGCGCGAGACCCCCCCAGCTCACAGCTCCTTCCCGTCGCGAGGGAACCCCCCACGACCCCAGATCCCCACCAACCGCGCGGGCACCACCCCCCTCGGCCTCCTCTCTCTCTCTCGTTGCCCCCACTCCCACCGACACCTCCTACCCCTGCCCAGATCGAGCCCCCCGCTATCCCCTCGGCTCCTTCTCCCCCACGGCACCACCCCACCTCGCCTCCCAGATCGGCAGGGAGCCCCGCCGACCGGCCCTCCCGTGCTAACTCCCGATCCACCACGCCCCTGCCTCCCACCTCGCCCCCAGATCCCATCCCGTCGGCTTACCAACCTCCCGCCGGCCAGCCCCACTTCCTCCCTCCGGCGACCGAGCCCCCGGTTCCCCCCCCATCGGCCCAGGAGCCCCCCGCCGGCCGACCGCCTCATCTCCTATCGGCCCCCGCGCCGGCCAAGCCCCCTCCCCGTCGACGGCTCCATCCCCCGGGGCCCTCCTCACCGGGGCCCCTCTCGGCACGACCTCTCCGGCACCACCACCGCCGTCACCACCGTCACCGCTTCGTCCTCCTCCTCGTCGTCACCTCCGCCTCACGAGAACTCCGGCTTCACCGGGCCATCTCGTCAACGTCGGTGAGCCCCTCCTCGGGCTCCTCCCACCATCTTCTTCCTCGCGTCGTCCCGGTTCCGTTCCGGCAGACGGCACTCCGATCCGGCGCCGTTAGGTTCGTGTAGGAGTTCGTGGAGATGTAGCTCTCTCTCTGTGTGAAGTTCTCTTTGTTAACACACACGTGAGAGTTGTGAGATGTGAAAATAAAAATAAATATAAATGATGTATTTGCGTATGTATTTATGTATGTATGTATAAATGTCGTACGTATTTTGTATGTATGAGATGCACGATGTATGTATTTGCGTATATGGGTATGACAGGGAGGCCCCACACCCCGCTGTCTATGACACGGCGGCCCCACACCCTCTTTTAAAGAAAAGTGAAAATTAAAATATAAAGATAAAAATAATGTTTTTATTAAATAAATAAATAGATATATTATTTAATTAATTAATTGGATAATTAGAATAATTAGAGTATGACACGTGGGTCCCCACTAAATTAATCTGATTAATTAATATTTAATCTTAATTAAAACTTGTCCCTATGACGTTCGGGACCCACTCGTCAGTTGACCAGTCAACTGTTGATGTCAGCATCACATCATGCTGATGTCATAATAACATTTTATTAAATTAATTAAATCTGTTTTTAATTCCTAATTATTGAATAAAACTTTAAAAATTAATATTAAATAATCCGTAAGTGAGATCAAAATATTTTCAACATGAAAGTTGATGAGCAGAACGAGACGAACCCGGATACACTGTCCATTCGTGTGTCACGCGTCCCTAGCATAGCAAACAGGGAACATTTCCATCGTTTCCAGTATGACCGGTAGTAGCCCGAGACCCGGAAAATATCGTCAGATATTCTTCCGACCCGTCTATGACGGATGTTGCTGCGTTAGCTCATGTCTAGCCTGCATCTTGCCATGTCATGCTTTGTGTTGCACCGTTGCTATTATTTATTGTTTATTCCCCCTCTTCTTACCGGTAGACCCCGAGACTGACGCTGCTGCCGGGTACATCTACGACCCTATCGATCAGTCCTTTGTCGCAGAGCAGCAAGGCAAGCAAACCCCCTTGATCATTCCTATATCGCCTATGTCTTTCTTCCTACTGCTTGCCTTAGTATTTTGCTACTGTTGTAGTTAGCTCCTATATCTGATGCATAGCCTGTTTTTTGATGAACTCCTACTTTCAGTCTTGTACCTTTAATATGCTTAGAATAGGTGGAGCAGTCATCCCCTCTGACCCCGTAGTACAGTTGCCCCGCTTGTTTTCAAATCTCGATCCCTGATCGACGAGCCAGACCCAACACATCACACACCCCCCTTAGTTGTACGAGCTACAGAGATACTATCGGGTACCGAGGGTGACACCTCGCTAAGTACTCCTGATGATACCTTTGTAGTATAGCTAGTCGGTCGTGGTTATCGAGGGTGATTCCTCTTTCACCATTCCCGACGATGCCTCTGTCATACAACCCCTCAAGTGTGGGACCCCCGAGGGTGATTCCTCTAAGCCCCCCTAGATGGATACATCGTTCGGAATCCAACGAGGGTGATACCTCGGATTCCCCCCGATGTTACAACCACACATTTACTCGACCATGTTACTGGGATCATTGGTGATTAGTTGTAAGATTGGTGGGTTTCTGTGAGACTGTGTTGATGGCCTAATTAAAATGTTAATGGATTTGGGTATTTGATCTGGGTTGGTCGGAGACCTTTTCGCACTAACCGGCTATGCGAGAAGAATTATGGGTACTCGGTGTCGCGGTATCAGCCGAAGCTTTTCATATGTCAGCAATCGTAGTGGTGCGCGCCCGAGTGGTCCCGAGATGCATTGCGCTTGTGATTAAGGGATGCTAGGACTAACGTCGGCCGCCCTCGCATCATGGAGGAGCGCGGAGGGGAACTGGGCCCATGAACCCTTTGCACTTAGGATTTAGACTGGCGGGCTGACCTCTCTGATTAGTCTTCGGTGGGGCTGCGACATGTCGATATACCGAGGCCGGGCAGGACCCAGAAAAGTATGTCCGGCCAGAGTGTTATCGAGCATGACAGGACATGTGGTGCACCCCTGCAGGGATGAAAATTAACTATTCGAATAGTCGTATCCACGGTTACAGGACGACTTGGAGTTGTGCCCTGATCTTATACAACTACAATTGTTACTTAACTGGAATTAGTTTGCCTCGGGATTGCTTCCTCGCAGGGAGTCGAGGGAGGATCTTTGGGCGTGACCTCACTTTAATATTGTTGCAACAATATGACTATATTTTTGTGTTACCCCTGTTCTACTCTCGTCTATTGCTGCAAGACCCTAAAGATGCTAGTCTTCGATAGGACTAGGCATTATCTCTCTATTCTCGCATTGCTGCAGTCAGTCCACCTATAAAAACCCCCTTCTTGATACTGATGCATACTTAGAATAGTTCTGATGTAAGACTTGCGAGTACTTTGGATGAGTACTCACCGCTGCTTTGCTCCCCCTTTGTCCCCTTGATCCGTTTGCTGCGACCAGATGATGGAGCCCAGGAGTGGAGTTTCCTGCCGATGTCTGTCATCCCGATGGTGTCTTCTTCATGGAGGCCGCTGGAGATAGGAGTAGTTAGGAGGTTCCCAGGCAGGAGGCCTTGCCTCGTTCGATCGTGTTTCTTTTGTGCTAGCCTTCTCTAAGGCACCCCATGTTTTATGTATGTGCTCAGATATTTGTTGATTCCGCTGACTCGTGTGTTTATCAAGCTTCTGTATTCTAGCCCTCGAGGCCCCTGGCTTGTAGTAAGAAGCTTGTATTATTTTATTTGTGTCTAGAGTTGTGTTGTGATATCTTCCCGTGAGTCCTTGGGTTTGATCGTACGCATTTGCGTGTATGATTAGCGTACGATTAAACCGAGGGCGTCACAAGTTGGTATCGGAGCCGACTGCCTGTAGGTAGCCCCCTTTCCAACTCCTTGGCCGAGGTTGAGTCTAGTGTTTGAAAAAACTTTACTAACACTGATGTTGTGGCTTACGGTCCCACATATCAATTGGGTGGTATTAGCATCTTTTACTCCTTTCCTATACTCTGGGTTCTACTCTCTCTTCTCTTTCGGGATAAAGATTTTGCTAACTCTAACATTAGGTTCTCGTAAATATTTCCTCCCTGAGAGCCCCATATTCCAAGACGATAGCTTTATCCCTCAGAAGAACTGCAGTTACTCTTCGATGTTCTCTTGAGCTCTTGTGCTCATTGCTTCTGCAATTTTCCCTTCCTTCATCAACCACTACGGATGACTACATACAAATGTCGTTCATACTTTCTTCTCCAATTGCTCTTGTTTTACGAGATGCAACGAATTATCTTATCGGGGATTCGTCCATCATCAGTTGTCATGGGTTTTGAAAGTTCTTCGACTTACTATTCGGTCTTCCGAAATCCTTCGTAGCCTAATGTTCATGACCTTTCTCACCTGCTTGCATTATGGTTAAATCCATATGACTAGCCGCATTCATTAAAATTCCTTTGTGAATTTTTCTGTGATCTTATTGATTCTACCTTTGGGTGAATGCACACAATCATCTGTTGATACTCAGGAATTATCTTCCGGCTCAGACGTCCTTCCAAACGGAGCGGGTTCTCGACAAATCAACTTTGGTTGGTTGTCCATCTAAGTCCATTCAACTTACTAGTATTTGACGAGAGCATCTAATTGTGATACGCCAACCTGGAAATCATAATTCCTTTGGTGATTAAGTATCGATATTTTTCAGATGTTCTATAACCCGATGCATTGCGTCCTATCTCCCTCTGATTGAGTATCGATACTCACATAAGATATTTTGTGTACTGCCAGACTCATTCTGTGCTATTATCCGACGACATCCTTTGCTTTCGAACATTCTTGTGATTGCTTCCCCTGACACATGATGCCATTGGTAAATTGTGTCTTCTCCCTCTGATAGAATTGTATCCTATACTTTGACAGCCATGCTCCTATAGCATGTGTTAATTACTCTTGGAGTTTATGGTATATGTTCCTAAGATGCACCGATGGGTTGAACCTATGCCTTCCTAAATCGATATGACTCAAAGAGTTTTCACGAGTCTTGCTCTTCTGGTGTTTTGCCGGATATTCTTTCAAAACTACAACCTGATCAGAGGCGAGGAGTAAATGGCAGGTGATGCATTGATGAAGTGGGAGTCGACCTTGAACTTTGTGTTCATGCCCATGGAAACGACGTTGATCTTACCATAGGAGCTTCTCGTATTAATAATCATTCTTTCTGTGGTTAAATTTGGTATCTATGATCTTATCATTTGCAATCGTGGTTCTGACCATGTTGTCCTACCTTGATTTCATTCTTGGATGAGTTAAAGTACTTGTCTTCTTCAGATCAATACGCCAGTCCAAACCTTAAAGTTGATCTACCTCCGACTATTATTCCTTGTAGCTCGAGGATATCGCGGAGCCATGGAACTTCTTGTGAGCTCCTCATCAACTATGACATTTTTCCTTAATTCCAGTTGCCTCGTGTTTGAGTTGTTGGACACGCGAGTACATCGATAACTGAATCGAGTACGCATTGCGATTCAACATTTTTTAGTAATCTTCCTTGTTTACGAATTTGTACTCGATCTTGTCATTCCAAGCTGTTAAGCTACATCATCATCGTCATGTTGTAGCTCGACCATGCTATCTATACCCTTCATCCCAGGGACACAATTCCAACTGCGCGTTAAGCTTGCATCGAGCCTTCCACATCATGTTGGTTCTCTTGAAAGGCAACCTCAATTCTAAGCTAGCAGTCTTATCTGTGTTTTCGACCACCTCTTGCTTCATCATTCCCTTGCTTGATGTCGTCGCTAAACGATTACATCTTCATGAAAATTCTCGACAAATGTGTCGTGATCATCATCAACATTCTGAGCTCTTGCAGGGTATCAATCGAATGCATGTTGACAACTACCATCCTTGCCCCTCGATGATTGTATTATCATCGCGTCATTGTTTACCTTCCCTCCAACACAAACGTGTTCATATTTTGTGTTGTCCCTTAAGTCCCTTGCTATTCAGCTTACGTTATCTTCTACCTTGGAGTATTACTATCTTTTTTGTCAAGAATGTGGTGAGCCTCATTGCACCTCTTAATAATTCTTGATATAGTGATACTTCTCGACATCAGCATTCATTTCTTGGTCACGTGTTGTTTCAAACCGGAATACCAACAAGTGAACTCTGATGTGTGATTCTAATACTTCTGGCAACCCTGTTGCCTTGAGGTTAACAACTGATTGTTTCATTCTTAGTGTGTTGGGTGTTGACTCATCATTTTAGCATTTGTCGTGCTACTCACTCAGTAATTCCGAGTGCACCCTTTTACCAATGTTTAATTGCTGTTGTTCCCTCGAGCATACGACATTATACCATTTGATTTGACAAATGCTATCACTTTGATATTATAATTTTGGCTGTCAAAATTTTGAGGGATTGTTGTTGAGCCCATCGGCCGCACCCTCAACTTCTCTATGTTCCACGATGAAGCTCTTGAAATCATTATCCTTGTGCCTAGCTCATGAAGAATATGTGGATAGTAGAAGTGTATTTCCCAAAGTTCACATGCACTCTTTCCGCCGTGAATATGTGAAAGTTTTGTTTCGCTTCCTCTCGTGAAATACCAAATCATTCATGCATGTGCGAAGTGTTATATGTTTTGAAGATTGGTTATCTGCACTTCATATAATTTCTCCTAGAACGCGAAGCCACTGACTGATTTGGTCAAGGAAAAGAAGTTCCTTCATAAGAGCTAATCCAGACTTACACATGGAGCCTTGTTATCCTCGATGATGGTTCCCAAATGAGAACTCAGTCGCATGTTGACATAAGAATTCCACGTGGGCACGAATGTCTTGACACGGTGTTCATGTGTCTTACAATCCTACTCATGGTCCAAGGATTGCTTGCATAGTTCGTGTCCTGAGAATCCCACATCATCATCTTCTCTTCTCACGCATCTTCAGTCTGAGGTACCTAACACCAACCAGATCGGAATCTCGGGCAGATATGATGGTTGGAACATCTTCCCAATAATTATAACTTTGGTCTTTATGTAACCAGTACGGTGCTGTCTTTCCAACGCATCGGGCCGAAGGACCTATTGTTATAATTTCTTCCATGTGTAAGGGTGGCCATTCTACCATGCGGAAACTATATGACTTATTTCATAAGTTGTTCCTCATGAATCCTCTTTGTATAACCATGAGTCCAACCCTTACCTCATGGCCATGTCGATGCTACCCCAAAGCACGGATGAGGTACTTCAAATTTCAACAGGAACATTGGAAGCGCAATGCTAAATCCTTCCTGATCAATTAGCTAGACCGCGTGGTATGGGTAAACATCTTGATTCTTCTTGCCTCTTTTATCAAGATGGTTATGTACTTGATGACCTATCATGTATACCATACTCTATGTTTTCCTCGGGAATGGTATACTTTAAATTCTTGTGTGTATACACACATTCTCATTCTCATTGGTCTGTTAGACCTTTCTTGTGGCATAACTTATCTAAGCAGTGTTAATTCCCTGCTTAGGTAAAAATCTCGGTATACAACTCTATCGGTAAGACCCTGTTACTATTGTGGATAACATTCCGTAGCCAACGGTGGACGCGAACCTTGCCTACTGGTCTGCCTCGTTTCAACGAGAAGGAAAATGGTTCTATTCATCCCGCGCACTTGGTACTGACGTTGTTGCCAACATAACTGACAGCTTATCCTCTGACATGTCTTGTTACCAAGACCATATAATATGTCACCCCTCTACCTACTCCCGGCCCACATGGTGGACCCATAACCCAAAGTTCCACAGGATTGAAACATGGCTCTCCTGTACATCTTTGACTCCAAAGTATCCTTTACACTTAGCTCATATGGAATTCCCGAGCCACCGTTCAATGGATTGATCACTCCTTGGTCCAGGTGTTATCCAACATGCTAAAGATCAAGTTCACATTAATTATGACAATCTGAAGGCTGCTCAGTCTCATCAGAAGAGTCAATATGACCGTCATCATCAAGATATGGTCTATCAACCTAGCGAAAAGGCATATCTTCGTGTCACACCAATGAGAGGCGCACACCATTTCGGGATCAAGGGCAAATAAGCTCCTCTCTATAAGGGTCCTTTCACTGTTCTCGAAAAGCATGGAAAAGTGGCTTATCAATTGGAACTGCCGGCGAACCTTTCTCAGGTTCACGATGTCTTCCATGTTTCTCAGCTCCGTCGCTGCTTCAAGGATCCTATTCGAGCAGTGGATCATGGTATGCTTGAGCTGCAACAAGACCTTTCTTATAAAGAGCATCCGGTCCGCATTCTCGATCAAGCTAAATGTAAGACTCGTCGCAAAGTCACCAAGTTCCTCAAAGTGAAATGGTCAAATCATTCCGAAGATGAGGCCACTTGGGAACGCGAAGATCATCTTCGTGATGAATACCTCGAGCTCTTTCCTTCTACCTTTTAATTCTTGGGACGAGAATTCTTGTTAGTAGGGAAGAATTGTGACATCCCCGGATTAGGCTACAGTAATCCCGGTAATTGAACTACAGTAAACCTATGCAAAGGATGCCACACCACCGTGTTTCCTATCATTGATCTCGCGATTGTTTGAGGCAGTTCGAATTTAAGACTTAAGTTTCAAAATAAAACGAGAAAAGTTATAGGGTTGAAATAAAAATGTCGGGGGAGTTATATAAAAATTCCCTAATAAATTACATAACTGAACGGGGCTTCTTAAGATTAATTTCAATAATCATATAATTAAAACACAAAGCTATATATATTTTTATATATATAAAAAAATAGAATAAAAGAAAGTATTAAAAAATATAATAAATGGTAAGAGAATAATAATAATAATAAAGATAAATAATAAAATAAAATAAACAACCACAAAAAAAAGGCCAACCCCCCCCCCCCCCCCGCCCAGCGGGGGTGGTGGCCCAGCTGGCCACCACCCACCGGCCCAAAGGGGGGCCGAACCCTAGCAACCGACCCCCTAGCTCCCCTCGTCCCACTTCCCCTCTTGGCGCCGCGAGGGGATCGGCCCACACCCCCCACGCGCGAGACCCTCCCAGCTCACAGCTCCCTCCCCTCGCGAGGGAACCCCCCCCCCCCCCCCGTGACCCCAGATCCCCACCAACCGCCCGGGCACCCCCCCCCCCTCGGCCTCCTCTCTCTCTCGTTGCCCCCCACTCCGACCGACACCTCCTCCCCCTTCCCAGATCGAGCCCCCCGTCATCCCCTCGGCTCCTTCTCTCCCACGGCACCACCCCCACCTCGCCTCCCAGATCGGCAGGGAGCCCCGCCGACTGGCCCTCCCGTGCTAACTCCCGATCCACCACGCCCCTGCCTCCCACCTCGCCCCCCAGACCCCATCCCGTCGGCCTACCAACCTCCCGCCGGCCAGCCCCACTTCCTCCCTTCGGAGACCGAGCCCCCGGTTCCCCCCCATCGGCCCCAGGAGCCCCCCGCCGGCCGACCGCCTCATCTCCTGTCGGCCCCCGCGCCGGCCAAGCCCCCTCCCCGTCGGCAGATCCATCCCCGAGGGACCTCCTCACCGGGGCCCCTCTTGGCACGACCTCGCCGGCACGACCTCTCCGGCACCACCACCGCCATCACCACCGTCACTGCTTCGTCCTCCTCCTCGCCGTCACCTCCGCCTCACGAGAACTCCGGCTTCACCGGACCCTCTTGTCAACGTCGGTGAGCCCCTCCTCGGGCTCCTCCCACCATCTTCTTCCTCACGCTGTCCCGGTTCCGTTCCGGTAGACGGCACTCCGATCCGGCGCCGTTAGGTTCATGTTGGAGTTCGTGGAGATGTAGCTCTCTCTCTCTGTGTGTGTGTGTGAAGTTCTCTTTGTTAATAGAGAGGTGACAGTTGTGAGATGTGAAAATAAAAATAAAAATAAATGATTTATTTGCGTATGTATGTATGTATAAATGTCGTACGTATTTTGTATGTATGAGAGGCACGATGTATGTATTTGCGTATATGGGTATATGAAGAATAAGTTAATTGTTTGGTTATGTATGTGTGAGTAAAAATGCGTATTTGGCCTAAAGCCACTTACGGGTGGGGCCAACGCACCCCGATGTCTATGACAGGGAGGCCCCACACCCTCTTCTAAAGAAAAGTGAAAATTAAAATATAAAGATAAAAATAATGTTTTTATTAAATAAATAAATAGATATATTATTTAATTAATTAATTGGATAATTAGAATAATTAGAGTATGACACGTGGGTCCCCCACTAAATTAATCTGATTAATTAATATTTAATCTTAATTAAAAGTTGTGCCTATGACGTTCGGGACCTACTCGTTAGTTGACCAGTCAACTGTTGATGTCACCATCACATCATGCTGATGTCATAATAAAATTTTATTAAATTAATTAAATCTGTTCTTAATTCCTAATTATTGAATAAAACTTTAAAAATTAATATTAAATAATCCGTAAGTGAGATTAAAATATTTTCAACATGAAAGTTGATGAGCAGAACGAGACGAACCCGGATACACTGTCCATTCGTGTGTCACGCGTCCCTAGCATAGCAAACATGGAACATTTTCATCGTTTCCAGTATGACCGGTAGTAGCCCGAGACCCAGAAAATATCGTCAGATATTCTTCCGACCCGTCTATGACGGATATTGCTGCGTTAGCTCATGTCTAGCCTGCATCTTGCCATGTCATGCTTTGTGTTGCACCGTTGCTATTATTTATTGTTTCTTCCCCCTCTTCTTACCGGTAGACCCCGAGACTGACGCTGCTGCCGGGTACATCTACGACCCTATCGATCAGTCCTTTGCCGCAGAGCATCAAGGCAAGCAAACCCCCTTGATCATTCCTATATCGCCTATGTCTTTCTTCCTACTGCTTGCCTTAGTATTTTGCTACTGTTGTAGTTAGCTCCTATATCTGATGCATAGCCTGTTTTTTGATGAACTCCTACTTTCAGTCTTGTACCTTTAATATGCTTAGTATAGGTGGAGCAGTCATCCCCTCTGACCCCGTAGTTCAGTTGCCCCGCTTGTTTTCAAATCTCGATCGCTGATCGACGAGCCAGACCCAACACATCACACACCCCCCTTAGTTGTACGAGCTACAGAGATACTATCGGGTACCGAGGGTGACACCTCGCTAAGTACTCCTGATGATACCTTTGTAGTATAGCTAGTCGGTCGTGGTTATCGAGGGTGATTCCTCTTTCACCATTCCCGACGGTGCCTCTGTCGTACAACCCCTCAAGTGTGTGACCCCCGAGGGTGATTCGCCTAAGCCCCCCTAGATGGATACATCGTTCAGAATCCAACGAGGGTGATACCTCGGATTCCCCCCGATGTTACAACCACACAATTACTCGACCATGTTACTGGGATCATTGGTGATTAGTTGTAAGATGGGTGAATTCCTGTGAGACTGTGTTGATGCCCTAATTAAAATGTTAATGGATTTGGGTATTTGATCTGGGTTGGTCGGAGACCTTTTCGCACTAACCGGCTATGCGGGGAGAATTATGGGTACTCGGTGTCGCGGTATCAGCCGAAGCTTTTCATATGTCAGCAATCGTAGTGGCGCGCGCCCGAGTGGTCCCGAGATGCATTGCGCTTGTGATTAAGGGATGCTAGGACTGACGTCGGCCGCCCTCGCATCGTGCAGGAGCGCGGAAGGGAACTGGGCCCATGAACCCTTTGCGCTTAGGATTTAGACCGGTGGGCTAACCTCTCTGATTAGTCTTAGGTCGGGCTGCGACATGTCGATATTCCAAGGCCGGGCAAGACCCAGAAAAGTATGTCCGGCCAGAGTGTTATCGAGCATGACAGGACATGTGGTGCACCCCTGCAGGGATGAAAATTAACTATTCGAATAGTCGTGTCCACGGTTACAGGACGACTTGGAGTTGTGCCCTGATCTTATACAACTACAATTGTTACTTAATTGGAATTAGTTTGCCTAGGGATTGCTTCCTCGCAGGGAGTCAGGGGAGGATCTTTGGGCGTGACCTCACTTTAATATTGTTGCAACAATATGACTATATTTTTGTGTTACCCCTGTTCTACTCTCGTCTATTGCTGCAAGACCCTCAAGATGCTAGTCTTCGATAGGACTAGGCATTCTCTCTCTATTCTCGCATTGCTGCAGTCAGTCGACCTATAACAACCCCCTTCTTGATACTGATGCATACTTAGAATAGTTCTGATGTAAGACTTGCGAGTACTTTGGATGAGTACTCACCGCTGCTTTGCTCCCCCTTTGTCCCCTTGATCCATTTGTTGCGACCAGATGATGGAGCCCAGGAGTGGAGTTTCCTGCCGATGTCTGTCATCCCGATGGTGTCTTCTTCATGGAGGCCGCTGGAGATAGGAGTAGTTAGGAGGTTCCCAGGCAGGAGGCCTTGCCTCGTTCGATCGTGTTTCTTTTGTGCTAGCCTTCTCTAAGGCACCCCATGTTTTATGTCTGTGCCCAGATATTTGTTGCTTCCGCTGACTCGTGTGTTTATCGAGCTTATGTATTCTAGCCCTCGAGGCCCCTGGCTTGTAATAAGAAGCTTGTATTATTTTATTTGTGTCTAGAGTTGTGTTGTGATATCTTCCCGTGAGTCCTTGGGTTTGATCGTACGCATTTGCGTGTATGATTAGCGTACGATTAAACCGAGGGCGTCCCACATACCTAGTTCAATATCGTTCACGACAAGTCTGTTTACTTGTTTCGTAATACAAGATCACGTGACTAACTCTTTAGTCACATTGCTTACAAGGCTTGTTGTGATCTTGCATTAACGAGTGGTCCCGGAGATACCTCTCCGTCAAACGGAGTGACAAATCTCAGTCATGATCCACACCAACCCAACAGACACCTTTGGAGATACCTGTAGAGCACCTTTATAGTCACCTAGTTACGTTGCGACATTTGATACACATAAGGTATTCCTCCGTTGTCCGGGAGTTGCATGATCTCATGGTCATAGGATCAGATACATTGACATGCAGAAAACAGTAGCAATAAACTGACACGGTCATATGCTATGTTTATAGTTTGGGTCTTGTCCATCACATCATTCTCCTAATGATGTCATCCTGTTATCAAGTGACGACACTTGTCTATGGCCAGGAAACCTTGACCATGTTTGATCAACGAGGTAGTCAACTGGAGGTTCACTAGGGATAGTGCGTTGTCTATGTATCCTCACATGTATTTGAGTTTCCAATCAATACAATTCTAGCATGGATAATAAACGAATATCATGAACAAGGAAATATAATAATAACCAATTTAATATTGCCTCTAGGGCATATTTCTAACATGCAAACCATATAAATTCTATGCAGATGTAAGCAATCATGATCATTATGTTGTATTCCATCTCCAACATTGACACTTGATCATTATATAATATTTGATGGGAGCTCACAATCATAGAAGGTGTTCAAGATAGTATATTTATATGTAAATGTCCTCTTCTCTATCCTACTTTTGCATATTGCTACGGCGACAGAGATCTTCTGTCGTCTCTTGAGCTTGCGTTGGTTTTTCCCTTGAAGAGGAAAGGGCGATGCAGCACAGGAGCAGTAAGTATTTCCCTCAGTTTGAGAACCAAGGTATCAATCCAGTAGGAGAATCTCGTCAAGTCCAGAGTACCTGCACAAACACAAAAGAGCTTGCACCAAACGCTATAAAGGGGTTGTCAATCCCTTCAAGATTGATTGCAAAGTGAGATCTGAAGGCAGAGAGTGCAACGAAGTAAAAGAGTAAGGCTGAAAATATGGCGTGGATTAGACCCGGGGACCATAGCGTTCACTAGAGGCTTATCTTATAATAGCAAATATTACGGTGGGTGAACAAATTACTGTCGAGCAATTGATAGAACCGCGCAAAGTCATGACGATATCTAAGGCAATGATCATACATATAGGCATCACGTCCGAGACAAGTAGACCGATACTTTCTGCATCTACTACTATTACTCCACACATCGACCGCTATCGAGCATGCATCTAGTGTATTGAGTTCATGGCGAACAGAGTAACGCTTTAAGCAAGATGACATGATGTAGAGGGATAATCTCAAACCAGTGATGAAAACCCCATCGTTTTACCCTTGATGGCAACAACACGATGTGTGCCTCGCTACCCCTTCTATCACTGGGTGAGGTCACCGCACGGTATGAACCCAAAACCAAGCACTTCTCCCATTGCAAGAATCATAGATCTAGTTGGCCAAACAAAACCCACAACTCGAAGAGAATTACAAGGATATGAAATCATGCATAAGAAGATCAGAAGAAACTCAAATAAGATTCATAGATAATCTGATCATAAATCCACAATTCATCGGATCTCGACAAACACACCACAAAAGAAGATTACAATGGATAGATCTCCATGAAGATCATGGAGAACTTTGTATTGAAGATCCAAGAGAGAGAAGAAGCCATCTAGCTACTAGCTATGGACCCGTAGGTCTATGGTGAACTACTCACGCATCATCAGAGAGGTCATGGTGTTGATGAAGAAGCCCTCCGTATCTGAATCCCCCTCCGACAGGGCACCAGAACGTGCCCCAGATGGGATCTTGCGGAGTCAGAAGCTTGCGGCGGCGGAAAAGTACTTTCGATGATCTCCTGATTTTTTCTGGGATTTTAGGGAATTTATAGGCGAAAGTCCTAGGGCAGAGGTGGCCCAGGGAGCCCACAAGCCTGGGAGGCGTGTGCCCCCCTGGACGCGGCTAGGGGGCTTGTAAGGTTCCTGCATGCCCCCTACCCTGATTCTCAGGCTTCCCGATCTTCTTCTGTTTCGGAAAAATCTTTTTGGTAGTATCGTTCCGTTTGGACTCCGTTTAAAATCCTCCTCTGAAAGGGGTCAAAAACATGGAAAAAAACAGGACCTGTCACTTGGCACTGAGTTAATAGGTTAGTCCCAAAATATATATATAAGGCATACAAAACATCCAAAGTTTGACAAGATAATAGCATGAAACCATCAAAAATTATAGATACGTTGGAGACGTGTCACATATATTATACCAATTACTAATGCTATGTTTGTTAGTTTCCAACACTTTTTTTTACTTATACCTCTTTTCTGTGTGAAGTCATTACTTCTCATGGGATGAACATATGATCTTTTCTTTTCTTTTTATTGCCATGCTATGATGCTAAGTGCATGAGAGCAAAGCACATAGACTCAACTAACATTTATTTTACAACTCTCATACTCGGTTACAAGGATAGATAGATCTCAAAGCAAGACACTAAGCAAAGCAAATCTGAAATTCTATTTCTCTAATTCACGAAAAACTAAAGATCAAACTAAGATGGATAATGGTGGTAAAAGTGATGGTGATACGATATGGGGCATCTCCTTCAAGCTTGGGACAAGCCAAGGGTGGTGCCCATACCCATGTACTCAAGCTTTCTCCTTAGGTGATGGTGGTGGTGATGTAGTACTATTCTTATTTTCTAATTTACACTTAGGATGAAATTTTACTCTCTTAAATCATCCGCTCGAGCTTCAATATCCTTTTGCATAAGGTTGCCTTGCTGTCCTGCAGAAAACGAGAAGGAATAAATTGGGTCATGGGTTTGTTTACTCCATGAGGGAGACTTGACTTCTTGAATTTCACGTGCATATATCCAGGTTGAGGTAGTGGAGCTTCATCTTCATCTGAACTGGCGTCCAGACTAGCATCCTCTATCTCCTTCAAATCGGTATCTTCTTCCTTATCTGTGGACCATAGGTAGGGGTAAATATCTCCAAAGATCTTTGGGTCCGCAATATAGTGGGAGACATAGCTCTCTCCATCTGAATCTTGAGACGACATATTCTTAGACCTGCCACAAAAACAGCTCAAAACAAGAACATAGGATAAACTCATGATGCAGTGGTCAAAACACATGGGAGTATATATAATGATTTTTCTAGGTCAGAATACGTGCTTGGGAAGAATTTGGAGTCCGGGAGGCACATGAGGGCTCTGATAACCCACAAGTATAGGGGATTGCAACAGTTTTCGAGGGTAGAGTATTCAACCCAAATTTGTTGATTCGACACAAGGGGAAGCCAAAGAATACTCTCGAGTATTAGCAGTTGAGTTTTCAATTCAACCACACCTGAAAGACTTAGTATCTGTAGCAAAGTATCACTAGCAAAGTAGTGTGATAGCAATAGTGCAACGGTAACAGTAGCAACAGTGACAACAGTAGTGGTAACAGTAGCAGCAGTGACAGCAGTAGCGGCGAAGTAACAGTAGCAGCAGTGACAGCAGTAGCAGCAAAGTAAGGTAACAAGGACCAGTAGGAAAAACTCGTAGGCATTGGATCGGTGATGGATAATTATACCGGATGACATTCATCATGCAACAGTTATAACACGGAGAGATATGTAACTAGCTCCAGTTCGTCAATGTAATGTAGGCATGTATTCCGTATGTAGTCATACGTGCTTATGAAAAGAACTTGCATGACATCTATTGTCCATCCCTCCCATGGCAGCGGGGTCCTAATGGAAACTACGGGATATTAAGGTTCTCCTTTTAATAGAGAACCGAAACAAAGCATTAGCACTTAGTGAATACATGAACTCCTCATACTATGGTCATCTCCGGGAGTGGTGCCGGTATTGTCACTCCGGGGTTGCCGGGTCATAACACATAGTAGGTGACTACAACTTGCAAGATAGGATCAAGAACACACATATATTGACGAGAACATAATAGGTTCAGATCTGAAATCATGGCACTCGGGCCCTAGTGACAAGCATTAAGGATGGCAAAGTAGTAGCAACATCAATCTCAGAACATAGTGGATACTAGGGATCAATCCCCATCAAAACTAACTCGATTACATGATAGATCTCATCCAACCCATCACCGTCCACCAAGCCTACGATGAGATTATTCACGAACGGTGAAGAGCATCATGGAATTGGCAATGAAGGAAGGTTGGTGATGACGATGGCTACGATCTCCCCTCTCCGGAGCCCAGAACGGATTCCAGATCTGCCCTCCAGAGGAAGAACAGGTGGTGGCGGCGCCTCCGTATCGTAAAACGCGATAAATTCTTCTCCTTGATTTTTTGTCCGGACGAAAGGGACTAAATAGAGCTGGAGTTGGAGCCGGCGGAGCTCCAAGGGCCCCACAAGCCTGCTAGGCGCGGCCAGTGGGGGGCGCCTGGTGGGCTTGTGGGCTCCTCGCTCCACTCCTCTAGTTGATTCTTGCGCCAGTATTTTTTATATATTCCACAAAAATCCTCGTAAATTTCCAGGTCATTCCGAGAACTTTTATTTCTGCGCAAAAACAACACCATGGCAATTCTGCTGAAAATAGCGTTAGTCCGGGTTAGTTCCATTCAAATCATGCAAATTAGAGTCCAAAACAAGGGCAAAAGAGTTTGGAAAAGTAGATACGACGGAGACGTATCAGGCTCCACAAGCTATCAGGGCGCGGCCTAGAGGGCGCCCTGTTAGCTTGTGCTTCCCTCGTAGCTACCCTTGACTTCTTTTTATTTTTATATTTTTTCTAAAATACCAAAACAACATAAATTATTTGTTGTAATTTTTGGAGTTGGTTTACTTACCGTACCACGTACCGACCCCTTCTCAGCTTTCTGGAGTGTTCCGGAAGACTTCCTTTTTGTGCTCCTCCGGTGTTCTGACTTGGATGATACTAGTTTCCTCATTAATGGGTGTACCCTGCAATATAATGCTTGATTCTTTGCCCATTCACCACGCTCGGGTTTTCACCTTCGAAGTTATTATTTTTTATATAACCGAATCGATAGACCTCCTCGACAACATATAGTCCTTCCCATTTGGACAGGAGTTTTCCTGTAAAAAATCTAAAGCAAGAATTGTACAAAAGCACTAGGTCTCCTACATTGAATTCTCGTTTTTGAATTCTCTTATCATGCCATCTTTTAACCTTTTCTTTAAATAACTTAGCATTTTCATAAGCTTGTGTCCTCCATTCATCTAGTGAGCTAATATCAAATAACCTCTTTTCACTAGCAAGTTTAAAATAATAATTAAGTTCTTTAATTGCAATAAGCTTTATGTTCTAACTCAATAGGTAAATGACAAGATTTTCCATAGACCATTCTATATGAGGACATCCCCATGGGGTTCTTATAAGCAGTTCTATAAGCCCAAAGAGCATCATCTAGTTTCTTAGACCAATTCTTCCTCGATCTATTGACACTCTTCTGCAAGATTAATTTTATTTTGCGATTGCTCAATTCAACATGACCACTAGATTGAGGATGATAATGTGATCTAATTCTATGGTTGACATCATATTTAGCTAACAATTTATGGAAAGCACCATGAATAATATATGAACCACCATGAGTCATTAGATATGTAGGGACTTCAAACATCGAAACGATAATGTCCTTAAGCATTTTAATAGAGTGTTATGATCAACAATACTACTTGGAATAGCTTCTACCCACTTAGTAATGTAATTGACAACAAATAAAATATGAGTATACCCATAAGAGTAAGGTAAAGTCAAAACCCCAAACATCAAATGGTTCAATACCAAGTGAATAGTTCATAGGTGTTTACCAATGTTACCAACTCTTTGGCATTCATCACATGAGATGACGTACTTCCGAGCATCTTTAAAAAGAGTGGGCCAATAGAAACCGATTTTAATAGCTTATGTGCAGTTCTGTCACGGGCATGGTGTCCTCCGTAGGCCTCGGAATGAAACTTCCTTAGATTTTTTTCATGTTCATGCTCAGTTATAGAACGTCTGATAACATCATCTACTCCTTCTTTATAAAGATGCGGGTCATCCAAAAAGTAATGCCTTAAATCATAAATTTTTTTTGATTTGTTAACAGGTGAAGCTAGGTGGAATATATTTAGCAATAATAAAATTAGCATAATCAGCATACCAAGGAGAACTATGTGAATCATTAATAGTAGCAAGTTGCTCATCACAGAAATTATCATCAATAGGCAGTGGGTCATCAAGAACATTTTCCATCCTAGACAAGTTATGAGCTACAGGATTATTAGCTCCCTTCCTATCAACGATATGCAAATCAAACACTTGAAGTAAAAGTACCCACCTAATAAGTCTAGGTTTAACATCTTTCTTTTACATAAGCTATTTAATAGCAGCATGATCTATGTGAATAGTTACTTTGGAATCAAAAATATAAGGTCTAAACTTATCACATGCGAAAACAACTGCTAAAAATTCCTTTTCAGTAGTAGCATAATTTCTTTGAGCAGTGTCTAGGGTCTCACTAGCATAATGAATAAAATTCAATTTCTTGTCTACTCTTTTCCCTAGAACAACACCAACAACATAATCACTAGCATCACACGTAATTTCAAATGGTAGGTTCCAATCAGGTGGTTGAACAATAGGTGCATATATCAAAGCTTTCTTAAGTACTTCTAAAGATTCCACAAAATCATCATCAAAAACAAAAGGAGTATCGTTTTGAAGAAGATTAGTTAACGACCTAGAAATATTTAATGAAACGCCTATAAAAATCAGCATGGCCAAGGAAACTTCTTATACCTTTGATATCTCTCGGGCATGGCATTTTCTCTATTGCATCAACTTTAGATTTGTCCACCTCAATGCATTTCATTCACCATAAAGTCACACTTCTCCCAATTCAAAACAAGATTGGTTTCTTCACATTTCTACAAAACTCGATCAAGGTTGCTCAAGCAATCATCAAAAAATGTTCCATAAACAGAAAAATCATCCATGAATACATCAACAATATTTTCAGAGAAGTCAGGGAATATAGGAGTCATACATCGTTGAAAGGTAGTAGGTGCATTGCATAAACCAAAAGGCATCCACCTATAAGCATAAGTTCCAAAAGGACAAGTAAAGGTAGTTTTCTCTTGATCTTTTTTTGACACACGTATTTGAGAAAGCCCGAGTATCCATCGAGGACACATAAGTTTGTATGCTTAGATAATCTTTCTAACATTTGATCGATAAAAGGCAAAGGGTAATGATCTTTCCTAGTAGCTTTATTTAGTGGCAACGATTCTTTGTGGAATAAGCTTATTTTTATAATTAGGGACGACAGTTATTCCACCTTTCTTAGGAACACAATGAATAGGGCTTACCTATGTACTATGAGCAATAGAATAAGTTATACTTGCTTCCAGAAGTTTCAGTATCTCAGTTCTTACCACCTCCTTAATCTTAGGATTGAGACGGCGTTCATGATCAACACCAGGTTTAGCATCTGATTCCATATTAATCTCGTGCTAACACAGAGTGGGACTTATGCCCTTAAGATCATCAAGAGTATATCCAATATCATCCATGTGCTTCTTTAAAGTTTTAAGTAATCTCTTTTCTTCATGCTCTGAAAGGTTAGCACTAATAATAACAGGATATATCTTCTTTTCATCAAGAATAGCATATTTTAAAGTATCAGGCAATGTCTTTAGCTCAAACACATGATCTCCCTTGGGTGGAGCGGGATCCCCCGATATATCAACTGGTAAATTGTGCTTAAGAATAGGTGTTTGTCTAAGGAATATATCACCAATTTCATTTCTTTCATTCATATGCATAACATTTTCATGCTCTAGCAAATATTGTTCTAACGAATTAGTAGGAGGTAAGACAATAGAAGCAAGGCCAATTATCTCATCTTTACTTGGTAATTCTTTTCACGTGGTTGTCTACTAAACTTTGAAAATTAAACTCATGAGTCATATTACCAAAGCTTGTTTTGAGCTTCTTAGTAACACAATTAATTTCAGCATTAACCGTATTCAAGAAGGGTCTACCAAATAGAATGGGACAAAAAATATCTTATTATGAACCAAGTACTAGAAAATCAGTGGGGTACTTGACTTTTCCACACAAGACTTCAACATCTCTAACAACCCCAAGTGGTGAAATAGTATCACGGTTCGCAAGTTTAATTGTGGCATCAATATCTTCAATTTCACAAGATGCTATGTCATGCATAATTTCTTGATATAATGTGAAAGGAATAGCACTAACACTCGCTTCCATATCACACAAGCCATGGTAACAATGATCTCCAATTTTAACTAAGATAATAGGCATGCCTACAACGGGTTTGTTTTTATTGAGCTCATCTCGCTTGTTTCTAACAGGTTTTGCTATTCTAGCAGCTTCATCACAAAAGTAAATAATGTGACCATCAATGTTATTAACTAGAAGATCTTTAACCATAGCAACTGCAGGTTCAACATTTATTTCTTTTGAAGGCTTGGGTGTCCTAAAATGACTTTTATTAATCAAGGTTGTAGCTTTGGAATGTTCCTTAATTCTAGCAGGGAAAGGAGGTTTTTCAATGTAAGCAGTAGGAATAGTTGGATCAACATGGTTCATAATTGCTTCTTCCTTATTAATCTTAATATGTTCATCTAATGTTTTTTCCATGGGAAGATGAAATTTAAATCACTTCTCTTTGGGAAGATCAACATGAGCAACAAATAATTCACAAGATTTAGCTACTATCTTAGAATCAAGACCATATTTATTGCTAAACTCATGGAAAGAAGGAGTTGCCATGAAAGATTTGACACAATCAAATCTAGACTTTATACCTCACTCTTTACCTTCATCGAGTTCCCAATCTTCAGAGTTATGTTTAATTCTTTCTAGAAGACCTCATTTGAATTCAATAGCCTCCTTCATATAAGAACTAGTAGCACAAGAATCGAATAATACTTGATCATCATGGGAAAGCCGAGCATAAATTTTTTTGATAATAATTTCTCGTGAAAGCTCATGGTCAGGGTAAGTGTGCATCATAGATTTAAGCCTCCCCCAAGCTTGAGTGATAATTTCTCCTTCATGAGGCTAGCAATTATAAATAAAGTTCCAATCACGATGAACTAGATGCATGGGATAAAACTTCTTATGAAATTCCAGCTTTACTCTATTCCGGTCCCATGATCCAATATTATCGAGTAGCCTATACCGTATTAATGCTTTTCCCTCCAAAGGTAAACGGAAAACTTTCTCCTTAACTTTGTCTCCACACAAGCCTGCAAGCTGAAATAGTCCACAAACCTCATCGACAGATATCAAATGGTAATCAGGATGAGTCATACCATCATATGGATTACATAACACTTTTTCAAGCATACCCAGAGGAATTTCATTATAAATATTTTCAGTGGGTTTAGTATGTTAAGGAACAATGTTGTAAGGGCATATTTCTACCCCAGTGGTTTTGGTGATTGATGACAATACTTCTACGAACTACTCGTGTGTACTCAGCCTTTCACGTATTTCCTCATTTGGCACAAAGACGATTCACGCCCCTCGGTGTATTGGTATGAAGACGTCTTTCTCTCTTACGTTTCCTTGTCAGTGGACTTGAGTCGTAGGAAAAGATGTACTATTAAGAAGGGGTCCACCTCGGAAAGGTCTGGGTGGAATCATCATGTACACTTTCCCTCACACCCTCTTTTCTGCCTGAATGGAGCTTCTTCCCTTGCCCATCTCTGCCCACAAGGAACAAAGCGGTAGTGCCGCTCGTGGGAGCGTTACTACCTCTTATCGTCGGTAGTACCGTCCAGGCCGGCGGTAGTAGCCCAGCTTGTACCGGTGGCCTATACCGCTGCCCATGGGTCTTTACACTTTTTTGTGTCGGATTTTGCGGTAGTACTGGGCAGTAGTACCGCTTGTTACTAGTGCGCCGGTAATCCTAGGTTCTTCTGGGTTGGGACCGCAGCTGATCTCAAGCGGATAAACGGGGCGGAACTACCTCTTTTGAGCGGTAGTAACGCTCCGATAGTACTACCAGCACGTGCCCTCCACTCAGACTGGCTTCCCACTGCCTAAGCGGTAGTACCGCTCACTCTCGAGTGGTACTACCTCTTATCATTGGTAGTAGCGCTCCCAGGAGCGGTAGTACCGCTGTGGTGCGGGCAGAGCAAGTGGGTAACGGGCAGATTCTTTCCCTCACTATATAAAGGGGTTCTTCTTCCCTCAGAACCTTACCTTTCCAAACCCTAAGCTCCATTGTTGCTCGAAGCTCCATTTTCTCCTGATCTCTCCCTAGCCAACAAAACTTGTTGATACTCTAGGGTTTGTTTGAGAGGGCCTTAACCTACACTTCCACCAAGAGAAATTTAATTTCCCCCACTAATCCCTCGCGGATCTTGTTACTCTTGGGTGTTTGAGCACCCTAGACGGTTGAGGTCACCTCGAAGCCATATTCCATTGTGGTGAAGCTTCGTGGTCTCGTTGGGAGCCTCCAATTAAATTGTGGAGATTGCTCCAATCTTGTTTGTAAAGGTTCGGTCGCTGCCTTCAAGGGCACCACTAGTGGAATGATGGCACCTCACATTGTGTGAGGGCGTGACGAGAATACGGTGGCCTTAGTGGCATCTTGCGGATCATTGTGCCTCCACACCGCTCAAACGGAGACGTACTTACCCTTGTGGGAAGCAATAATGCCATTGGAACAAAGTGGATCTTTAAGAACAAGGAAAATGCAAATGGTGTCGTCATTCGTAACAAGGAAAGATTGATAGCACGAGGCTATTCCCAAGTCGAGGGTATCGACTATAGTGAAACCTTTGCTCTTGCTGCTCGCCTAGAATCTATTTACATGTTGCTTGCATTTTCTTCACATCATAACTTCAAATTATATCAAATGGATGTGAAGCGTGCATTTCTTAATGGTGCCCTTAAGGAGTTAGTATATGTCAAGCAACCCCGGGGGTTCGAGGATCCCAAGTTCCCCAATCATGTATATGTTTTCGATAAGGCACTCTATGGCCTTAAACAAGCTCCACATGCATGGTATGATCACACTACCGAGATGTTACATAACCGTTGGTTTGAAATTAGGAAAATTGACCCCCACTCTTTTTTACTAAGAAGGTCAAAGGGAGTTTGTTCATATGCCAACTCTATGTTGATGATATTATGTTTGGTTCTCCCAACAAAGGTTTTAATGAATAATTTTCCGCACTAATGACCAAATATTTTTAGATGTCTATGATGGGAGAGTTGAAGTTTTTCCTTGGATTCGAAGTCAAGCAACAAAGTCAACGAACCTTCATCAATGAAGCCAAATATACTCAAGACATGCTCAAGACGTTCAAGATGGATGATCTCAAACGAGCCAAGGCAAACACTACCAGGCCTCTTAACTGCCATCTTGATCTCAATCCCATTGTTAAAGATGTGGATCAAAAGGTATATTGCTCTATGATTGGCTCCTTGATTTACCTTTGTGCATCTAGACCAGATATTATGTTGAATGTGGGAATTTGTGCACGATTTCAATCCGCACCTAAGGAAAGTCACTATGTGGCTGTCAAGCGAATATTTAGATATTTGGATCATACCCCAAACTTTGGCTTATGGTATCCCAAAGGTTCTTCATTTGATCTTATAGGATACTCGAATTCGGGTTGGGCGGTAGACCATGTGGAGATGAAGTCAACTTTTGAAGGTTGCCAATTTCTTGGTCGCTCTCTACTAATTTGGTCTTCCAAGAAACAAAATTGTGTTTCTCTCTTGTCCACCGAGGCCGAGTATGTCGCTGCTGCAAGTTGTTGTGCCCAGTTGCTTTGGACGAGGCAAACTTTAAAGGATTATGGTGTCACATGTGATAAAGTGCCTCTTTATTGTGATAATATAAATGCTATCTCGATCTCCAATAACCCAGTTCAACACTGCAAGACGAAGCACATTACTATTCTTCACCACTTCATTTGGGATCATATCAAGCATGGGGAGATTGATCTCATTTACCTCAACAATAATGATCAACTTGCAGATATTTTCATGAAGCCATTGAATGAAGCAAGATTTTGCGAGTTAAGGCATGAGCTAAATATCATTGATTTGAGCAATGTGAATTGAAACTATACACACCCCACCACTCTCATCATACTATCTTGTTTAGATGTAGGCATGAATTTAGGGGGAGTGTTGTTCTATCAATGAACTCCCTCCCCCTATTATGCATAAATCGATCAAGTCTTTCACATTAGTCATCTTAGATGAAACTTGTGCTTCAAAGATGAGTTTTGGCCATGGTACCAAGGTTAAAGTCTTCGCGGTGCCATCCTAACTAACTCAAACATAGGTGGCTTCGGTCACCGCCCTCCTCCTTGAGGCACTTGCCTCTCAAGAGCATGTTGTTTTTCGTTTGTGTCACTCCAAGTTTATGTCTCTCTGCTTGTGGTTTTTCACAACTTGGAATGTCACCATATCCATGATGTGTCTTTATGTCTCTTGACTATGTGTGATTCAAAGTTTTATAGTTCTCACATGTTTTTTGTCCTTCTAGGGTTGTACTACCGCTTCCATTAGCGGTACTACCAATGATAAGAGGTAGCACCGCTCGTAGCAGCAGTACTACCACTTAGATAACTCCGCGTGGGGGGGGGGGGTTATGGGGACGGGCAGGCGCAGTTTCCACTCCCCATACCCACTCATCCCCACTCCTCCTCGTGGGTGTCTCTTTCCACGTGACCCAATGGATCCGATGGCCGCCGTAGATCTCCGTTTTCGGCCACTCGTTTGTGATTTCAACCGGTGGAATCATTCTCCACCCCTTCCACTTGCCGTGGATACTGGTATTGCCCTCATGCTTCTCTCTGTTTGGTAGATTTTTCAGATCAAGGTCTTGGGCAATATGGGGTGTATCTTTCTCTATTTTAGTCCCAATTTGCGGCATGAGAAGGGTGTGGACGATGGCTAGATAGTAGACGCGATGTTCCTGTAGAAATTATGTGCTCATGGCATCCCTGGTAGTACCGGATCTGACCAGTGGTGGTTTTCACCCCACGGTCCCTGCCCTGAGCGGTACTACCGCTCTGGACTGACCTTCGCACATCATTTCTACTTGTCCATCACCTCTTTGTCCCAGCTCTTGGTTTCTTGTTATCACTTTCACATCGTTTACTCTTGCTATGGTTATATTTTGGATCTCAGGAGGTGGCAGCTCTGCTCATCAAGAGCGTAGTACGAACCCCAGCCGTGGTAGCACGAAGCGGTACTGTTCATCTGAGGCAGATAGATCAACTGAACCACACGCGTCAGTTCACGCAGAGGGGGCTAGTCAGTCTTCTTCCAAATGTAAGGGGAAGCACCTCGTTGTCAGGCTCTCGCAGTCCCAATCCATGGCCACTCTGAATTCTAAGGACTTCTGTATGTCCCGCAAGGCATATCCCTATGCGGATCCCTAGGAGCCATCTATGTGTACTCATCCCTTTCGGAACAGGAAGAAATTGTCTATCTATAATGACATTATGAAGCCAAGAGAGGACCTGTTTGTTCCTCATGGAAAATCCATTGACGTTGAATACTTGCAACGAAATGAAAGGTACTTCGGGGCTGCTCTCTCTATGTGAGAAACTGGGCATTCTCAACAGTATGGAGCTCAACAAAGACTTTCATGCTGAGATTATTGTTGTCTTCTTTGCCACAGTGCACCTGGGAACTGATGAGGACATGACCTTATAATGGATGACTAATGGCAGGTTACTTTCTGCTCCGTGTTAGTATTTTATGCATCTGCTTGACATTGAGGACGTGGGACTCGAGAACCCTCTTGGTTTCCATCGCCACCACGAGACTGCTGCCACCCACAAGCAAGCCCTTTACAAGTACAAGACTGATAAGATCTCATCTACAACAGGCAAGTCCACTTGTGTGTTGGAACCATCTTAGATATCATGCACCGCATCTTCAGCCACACCTTGTTCCTCGAGTTGGGAATCTGGATGAGGTCCACTCTTACCTGGTGGATATGCTTCTTTAGTGTGAGTTTCATAAATTCAAGGTTTCGGTGAAGCCACTGGATGTTTCTCATGTTATGTGGTCCGAGCTCCATTCTACGGTTTCTGAGCGTAAGTGCCCCATCTATGGGCCCTTTCTAATGCATCTGATTGAGAAGACATGCGCAGAAACCTTTCCCCGCGAGTTGTTTGAAGCTGGGGAGCTGGTATCCCACAAGGTTGTGCAGCTTCGATAGAAGGACAAGTGGGCTACTCACACTACCCGTGGGTAGGATGTGCCAGATGGCATGGATGAAGATTCTGATGATGAAGATGCTGATGATGATTTTTTGGCTGAAGAGGACACTGCTTCAGGTGCGGTGCCACATACATAAGAAGAATCTTGGGCTAAGAAGCTCAAGAAGAAGATGAATAAGCTCTTCTGTGTGCATGCCAATGGTCAATACAGGGCTCATGCGGCTCAAAAGGCAGTTATCACACGTCACAAGGCTCTTGGTAGGCCGGTTGGTTTAATGATTGAGAGCGGTTTTGAGGACAGACTCACTGATAAGGACACGTGGATTGCTCGCCACTGCCCATGCGATTCCGATGTTGAGTTGCCTCGCTCTCGTGCTCCTCATGGCACCGTTCAACACAGCTCTGAGTCTGGAGAATATTGATGTTTCAGTGTTTCCACCCTTCCTAGATCCTTTGTTTTCTGTGTACTTTTTGGCACCTTGCACCCAAAGGGGAAGAGTGTTTGGATTTGCGAGAGCCAGAGTGTTCTTTTCTTGCCCATCTTTATTCACTTATGAACTCTTCTATCATTTGCTTTGCTTGGAGGCTACGTCATGTGTTGTGAGACACATGTTGCTTTGCATTTTAGGTGTGTGAGAATCTTGTGAGACTATGTCATATAGTGTGAGACATATGTTACCTTAGTTTTTATCATATGTCTTAATTTTCGTGAGATGCTTATCTTGTGCCCTATTTTTAATGCTCACATCACTTCTTGCAGTTATATTACTTTCAGTTGTTCCCTAAGTGCAAGTAGTGTGTGCCTATAAAATATAGGGGGAGTGTTTATCCTAGTGTGTGCACTTTGCATTCCAAAAGCATATTTAAATAGTGCACACATCCAGGGGGAGCCTATCTCTGTTTTGCAAAGAGTGGGGTTTGCATTCTATCTCATATTTATCTTCTACGCAAATCCCGTGTTGTCATCAATCCACCAAAAAGGGGGAGATTGTAAGGGCATATTTATACCCCCGGTGGTTTTGGTGATTGATGACAATACTTTTTGTGGACTAATCATGTGCACTAAGCCTTCCAGGTATTTCCTCATTTGGCACAAACACAATTCAGGCCCCTCGGTGTATTGATATGAAGACGACTTTCTCTATTACGTTTCGTTGTCGGTGAACTTGAGTCGTAGGAAAAGCCATACTATTAAGAGGGGGTTGATACGTCCATTTTGCATCATGCTTTCATGTTGATATTTATCGCTTCTTGGGCTGTTATTTCACTTCACGGTACAATTCTTATGCCTTTTCTCTCTTATTTTGCAAGGTTTACATGAAGAGGGAGAATGCCGGCAACTGGAATTCTGGCCTGAAATTGGAGCAAGTTTGAGATACCTATTCTGCGCAACTCCAAACGTCGTAAAAATCAACGAGGATTTTTTTCCGGATTTATAAAAAATACTAGGCCGAAGAAGTGCCAGAGGGGCGCCAGCAGGTGGCCACAAGCCTGCTAGGCGCGACCACCCCCCTAGCCACGCCTAGGGGGCTTGTGGGCACCCAGCTGGCCCTCTGGACCCCCTCTTCTGCTATATGAAAGGTTTCATCCGGGAAAAAATCAAGAAGAGGCTTTTTCATGGATTCGCCGCCCCCACGAGGCGGAACTTGAGCAGAACCAATCTAGAGCTCCGATAGGACGATCCTGTCGGGGAAACTTCCCTCCCGAAGGGGGAAATCGTCGCCATCGTCACCACCAACACTCCTCTCATCGGAGGGGACTCATCACCATCAACATCTTCATCAGCACCATCTCATCTCCAAACCCTAGTTCATCACTTGTAACCAATCTTTGTCTCGCAACTCCGATTGGTACTTGTAAGGTTGCTAGTAGTGTTACTTACTCTTTGTAGTTGATGCTAGTTGGATTATTTGGTGGAAGAGTTTATCTTCAGATCCTTGATGCTACTCATTACCTCTCTGGTCATGAATATGATGATGCTTTGTGAGTATTTACTTTTGTTCCTGAGGACATGGGATAAGTCATGTGAATTTGGTATTCATTCGATATTTTGATGTGTTGTATGTTGTTTTTCCTCTAGTGGTGTTATGGGAACGTCGACTACATAACACTTCACCATTATTTGGGCCTAGAGTAAGGCATTGGGAAGTAGTAAGTAGATGATGGGTTGCTAGAGTGACAGAAGCTTAAACCCTAGTTTATGCGTTGTTTCGTAAGGGGCTGATTTGGATCTACTAGTTTAATGCTATGGTTAGACTTTATCTTAATTCTTCTTTCATAGTTGTGGATGCTTGCGAAAGGGGGTTAATCATAAGTGGGATGCTTGTCCAAGTAAGGGCAGTACCCAAGCGCCGGTCCACCCACATATCAAACTATCAAAGTAACGAACGCGAATCATATGAACATGATGAAAACTAGCATGACATAAATTCTCGTGTATCCTCGGGGGCGTTTTTCCTCCTATAAGACTTTGTCCAGGCTTGTCCCTTGCTACAAAAGGTATTGGGCCACTTTGCTGCACCGTTGCTACTTTTGTTACTTGTTGCTTGCTATGAATCATCTCACTAAACAATCACTTGTTACCGACAATTTCAGTGCTTGCAGATATTTCCCTGCTGAAAACCACTTGTCAGATCCTTCTGCTCCTCGTTGGGTTCAGCACTCTTACTTATCGAAAGGACTACGATTGATCCCCTATACTTGTGGGTCATCAAGACTCTTTTCTGGCGCAGTTGTCAGGGAGTGAAGCGCCTTTGGTAAGTGGAACTTGGTAAGGAAACATTCATATAGTGTGCTGAAATTTATTGTCACATGTCACTATGGATACTAATCCTTTGAGGGGCTTGTTCGGGGTATATTCACCTCAAACGGAAGCACAAATAGTTGCTCCTCAACCTGCTGCACCTACTGAAAATATTTGCTTTGAATTTCCTTCGGGTATGCTTGAGAAACTTCTGGCTAATCCTTTTACACAAGATGGAACATCACATCCAGACTTGCATCTAATCTGTGTAGATGAAGTTTGTGGTTTATTTAAGCTTGCAGGTTTGCCCGAGGATGAGGTCAAGAAGAAGGTCTTTCCTTTATCTTTGAAGGATAAGGCGTTGACATGGTATAGGCTATGTGATGATACTGGATCATGGGACTACAATCGGTTGAAATTGGAATTTCATCAAAAGTTTTATCCTATGCATTTAGTACATCGTGATCGGAATTATATTTATAATTTTTGGCCTCATGACAGAGAAAGCATCGCTCAAGCTTGGGGGAGGCTTAAATCGATGTTATATTCATGCTCCAACCATGAGCTCTCGAGAGAAATTATCATTCAGAACTTCTATGCTCTGCTTTCTCATGATGATCGCACCATGCTTGACACTTCTTGTGTCGGTTCTTTTATGAAGAGAGATATTGTCTTCAGATGGAATTTATTGGAGAGAATTAAACGCAACTCTAAAGATTGGGAGCTTGAAGTAGGTAAGGATTCAGGTATGAATTTCAAGTTTGATTGCGTTAAATCCTTTGTTGAAACAAATACCCTTAGTGATTTTAGCGCTAAGTATGGACTTGACTCTGAGATAGTAGCTTCATTATGTGAATCATTTGCTGCTCATATTGATCTCCCCAAAGAGAAGTGGTTTAAATATCATCCTCCTTTAGAAGTCAATGTAGTTAAACCCTATCCAGTTGAAGAGAAAGTCATTGCCTATAGTGATCCTATTGTTCCCAGTGCTTACATTGAGAAACCACCTTTCCCTGTTAGGATAAAGGATCATTCTAAAGCTTCAACTGTGATACGTAGAGGCTACATTAGAACACCTACACCCCCTGAGAAAATTAGAGTTGAACCTAGCATTGCTATTATCAAAGATCTCCTGTCCGATGATGTTGAGGGACATAATATTCACTTCTGTGAAGATGCTGCTAGAATTGCTAAACCTCACGCTAGAGACAAATTAACATAGGCCTCTTGTTGGCACGCATGTGTGTTTATATTAAGATAGGAGATCATTGTTATCATGGTTTATGTGACGTGGGTGCTAGTTTTAGTGCAATACCTCAATCCTTATACAATGAAATCAAAGATGAGATTGCACCTGTTGAGATAGAGCCTATTGATGTCACTATTCAGCTTGCCAATAGAGATATTATCTGCCCTGTGGGAATTGTTAGGGATGTTGAAGTCTTATGTGGTAAAACGAAGTATCCTGCTGATTTCCTCGTTCTTGGTACCGCACAAGATAGCTTTTGTCCCATCATATTTGGCAGACCTTTTCTCAATACCGTCAATGCTCATATTGACTGTGAGAAGCAAACTGTCACTGTTGTCTTTGAAGGTGTGTCACATGAGTTCAATTTCTCCAAGTTTGGTAGACAACCTCATGAAAAGGAGTTGCCCAGTAAGGATGAAACTATTGCCTTAGCTTCTATTGCAGTGCCTCCTACTGACCCCTTAGTGCAATACTTGCTTGACCATGAAAACGATAAGCATATGGATGAAAGGGATGAGATAGATAGAGTTGTCTTAGAACAATATCCTATCCTTAAGAATAATTGCTTGTTGAACTGCTTGGGGATCCACCCCCACCAAAGGGTGATCCTGTGTTCGAGCTTAAACAGTTGCCTGATACTCTTAAGTATGCTTATCTTGATGAAAAAGAGATATATCATGTTATTATTAGTGCTAGCCTCTCAGAGCATGAAGAAAAGAAGTTACTAAAAACTCCGAGGAAGCACCGTGCTTCTATTGGATATACTCTTGATGATCTTAAGGGCATTAGTCCCACTCTATGCCAGCACAAGATTAAAACTGATCCTGATTTCAAACCAGTTGCTGATCATCAACGGAGATTAAATCCTAAGATGAAAGAAGTAGTGAGAAAAGAAATACTAAAGCTCCTGGAAGCAGGTATTATCTATCTTGTTGCTCATAGTGATTTGGTGAGTCCGGTGCATTGCGTCCCTAAGAAGGGAGGCATTACCGTTGTCCCTAATGATAAGGATGAATTGATCCCACAGAGGATTATTACTGGCTATAGGATGGTGATCTATTTTAGGAAATTGAATAAAGCCACTAGGAAAGATCATTACCCTTTGCCTTTTATCGACCAAATGCTAGAAAGACTGTCTAAACACACACACTTCTGCTTTCTAGACAGTTATTCTGGTTTCTCCCAAATACCAGTTGCACAATCTGATCAGGAGAAAACCACTTTCACCTGCCCTTTCGGTACCTTTGCTTATAGACGTATGCCTTTTGGCTTATGTAATGCACCAGCCACCTTTCAAAGATGTATGATGGCTATATTCTCTGACTTTTGTGAAAAGATTGTTGAGGTTTTCATGGATGACTTCTCCATTTACGGGTCTTCCTTTGATGATTGCCTCAGCAACCTTGATAGAGTTTTGCAGAGATGGAAAGACACCGATCTTGTCTTGAATTGGGAGAAGTGCCACTTTATGGTTAATGAAGGCATCGTCTTAGGACATAAAATTTCTAAAAGAGGTATTGAAGTCGATAAGGCTAAGGTTGAGGCAATCGAGAAAATGCCATACCCCACAGATATCAAAGGTATAAGAAGTTTCCTTGGTCATGGTGGTTTCCATAGAAGGTTCATTAAAGACTTCTCTAAGATTTCTAGGCCTCTTACCAATCTCTTGCAAAAGGATATTCCTTTTGTTTTTGACGATGATTGTGAGGAAGCTGTCGAAATACTTAAGAGGGCTTTGATAACCGCGCCTATTGTTCAACCACCTGATTGGAACTTACCTTTTGAAATCATGTCTGATGCTAGTGATTCTGCTGTTGGTGCAGTCCTAGGGCAAAGAGTTGATAAGAAGTTGAATGTTATTCACTATGCTAGTAAAACTCTAGATAGTGCCCAAAGAAACTATACTACTACGGAAAAGGAATTTTTAGCAGTCGTGTTTGCATGTGAAAAGTTCAGGTCTTACATAGTTGATTCCAAAGTCACTATTCACACTGATCACGCTGCTATTAAGTACCTAATGGAGAAGAAAGACGCTAAACCTAGACTTATCAGATGGGTTCTCTTGCTACAAGAATTTGATTTGCACGTTGTCGACAGGAAGGGTGCTGATAACCCCGTAGCAGCTAACTTGTCTAGGTTGGAGAACGTTCTTGATGACCCACAACCTATTGATGATATCTTTCCCGATGAGCAACTGAATGTCATCAGTACTTCACGTAGTGCACCGTGGTATGCTGATTATGCAAACTATATCGTTGCCAAATATATACCACCTAGTTTCACATACCAGCAAAACAAGAAATTCTTCTTTGACTTGAGACATTACTTCTGGGATGATGCTCACCTTTATAAGGAAGGAGTAGATGGTGTTATTAGACGTTGTGTACCTGAACATGAACAGGGACAGATCCTACAGAAGTGTCACTCCGAGGCCTACAGAGGACACCATGCGGGAGATAGAACTGCACACAAGGTATTGCAATCAGGTTTCTATTGGCCCACTCTCTTAAAGGATGCTCGTAAGTTTGTCTTGTCTTGTGATGAATGTCAAAGAGTAGGTAATATCGGTAAACGTTAGGAAATGCCTATGAACTATTCACTTGTCATTGAACCATTTGATGTTTGGGGCTTTGATTATATGGGACCTTTTCCAAAATCCAACGGGTATACTCATATCCTAGTTGTTGTTGATTATGTCACTAAGTGGGTAGAAGCTATCCCCACTAGTAGTGCTAATCACAACACTTCTATCAAGATGCTTAAAGAAGTTATCTTCCCTAGATTTGGAGTCCCTAGATATCTAATGATCGACGGTGGTTCACATTTCATTCATGGTGCTTTCCGTAAAATGCTTGCTAAGTACGATGTCAACCATAGAATTGCGTCTCCCTATCACCCTCAGTCCAGTGGTCAAGTAGAGCTAAGCAATAGAGAGATTAAACTAATTCTGCAAAAGACTGTCAACAGGTCTAGAAAGAATTGGTCTAAGAAGCTCGATGATGCACTGTGGGCTTATAGAACTGCCTATAAGAATCCCATGGGCATGTCTGTGTACAAAATGGTGTACGGTAAAGCATGTCATTTACCTCTTGAGCTAGAGCATAAAGCTTATTGGGCAATCAAAGAGCTCAACTTGGATTTCAAACTTGCTGGTGAGAAGAGGTTATTTGATATTAGCTCGCTTGATGAATGGAGAACTCAGGCATATGAGAATGCTAAGTTGTTCAAAGAGAAGGTTAAGAGGTGGCACGATAAGAGGATACAAAAGCGTAAGTTCAATGTAGGTGATTATGTCTTGCTATATAACTCTCGTTTAAGATTCTTTGCAGGCAAGCTTCTCTCTAAATGGGAAGGCCCCTATATTGTTGAGGAAGTATATCGTTCCGGTGCTATCAAGATCAACAACACGGAGGGTAATTGTCCGAGAGTTGTAAATGGGCAGAGAATCAAGCATTATATCTCAGGTACTCCCATAAATGTTGAAAGCAATATTATCAATACCATAACTCCGGAGGAATACCTAAGGGATGTTTATCAGCCTCTTTCACACTCCGAAAACAAAGAGGTATGTGATTCGGTAAGAAAACAGATTCCAAAACTTTTCCAGTGGGAATTTTTCTCCGTTTTGGAATATTTGAAAAAATAGAAAAATTGGAAGTACTCCGGAAAGCGCGCGAGGAGGCAACAAGCCTACCACGTGCGGGCCCACCCCCTGGCCACGCCTGGGGGGCTTGTGGCCACCTCGTGTGCCTCCCGAACTCCGTTTTCGTGCGGAGTACTCCTTCTGGTCTGAAAAAAATCATTATATATTCTCCCGTAAGGTCTGACCCTCGTATCACACAGATTTCCGCTGTTTTCGTTTCGAGCCTATTTTCTGCCGCAGATTTAGAGCAAAATGTCGTCCTAGGAATCTATGGGGGAGAACAATCTCCCTCAAGTCTATGGAAAAGTACATGCTGATCTGAAAAGGATGGAGGCCATGGAGGCTAAGGAAAGGCTACCTAAATAAACCAAGGGCAAAACTAAGGAGAAGAATCAGGCATGGGATGAAGTGCAATCTGTGCTCAACAAGGAAGAAGTTGAAGAAGTGGATTTCCTCCAACCCTACCTTCACCTATTGTCTCCATCCTTGATTGAACTTTTGAGGTTTTGTGAAACAACTCCTGCTCGCAATACTTATCTCACTCGTGAAGTTGTTTTGCTGGAGAAACATATCACAAATCTCCAAGGTATAAATCAAAGATTGATGGCCCTCTTGGAATCAAATATTGCAACAACTCCACCACCATCACCTCCAAAGGAAGACAACTAAGCATGGGTATGGGCAATCCCCTTGGCTTTTGCCAATCTTGGGGGAGTTACCCCGGTATCGTATCACCATCACATCTTTTTCCTTTACCTTTGTTTTAGTTTGTTTCTTTTCAGTTTTCTTTTTCTCTACTAGTTTAGAAGTCTTAGTGTGAGTTTTGCCTTGTGTCACCCCGATGTACTCAAGCTCGTGAGCCATATAATAAAGAGTGTCTTAGTTGAGGGCTTTGCCTCTTGCCATGATCAAAAGAGTGAGAATAGAACAAAATCATGAAAGATCATGTAATGATCTTATGAGAAGTGATGGCTTCACATATAAAAAGAATGTTGATTCAAACTTGTTGAGGGTAGACAAACGTAGACCTTGGTCATTGTTGCAATTAATAGGAAGTGATAAGGAAGGAGAGGTTCACATATAAATACATCATCTTTGACACCATCTATGATTGTGAACACTCACTAAACTATTGCATGCCTAGAAGTAGATGTTGGACAAGGAAGACAACATAATGAATTGAGTTTGTTTGGTTCCGAACAATGTTATATGATTAGAGATCTCGTAGCATGTGATGATTGCTTCCACCTCATATTAGCCAAAACTCCCGCACCAAGTAGAGATACTACTTGTGCATCCATAAACCTTCAACTCAGTTTTGCCATGAGAGTCCACCATGTCTGCCTATGGATTGAATAGGATCTCTCAAGTAAGTTGTCATCGGTGCAAGCAATAAAAATTGCTCCCTAATATGTATGATCTATTAGTGTGTGGAAAATAAGCTTTGTACGAACCTGTGATGAGGAAGACATAAAAGTGACAGACTGCATAATAAAGTTCTGTATCACAGGAGGCAATATAAAGTGGCGTTTCTCCGCACTAAGAGGACACACATCCAAACCTCAAAAGCGCATGACAACCTCTGCTTCCCTCTGCGAAGGGCCTATCTTGTACCTTTACTCTTTGCCCTTGAAAGAGTCATGGTGATCTTCACCAATTCCTTGTTCCGCCTTTATCTTGGCTAACGTCATATGCTAGGGAAAGATCTATATTCATATGTCAACTTGGAGGTAAGCATTCATGAATTATTATTGTTGACATTACCCTTGAGGTAAGAAGTTGGGAGGCAAAACTATAAACCCCTATCTTTCTTTGTGTCCAACTGAAACTTTGATCTCATGAGTACCACGTGAGTTGTAGCAATTGTAGAGAACGAAAGGATGATTGAGTATGTGGATTTGCTTTACAAGCTCTTATTTGACTCTTTCTGATGTTGTGCTAAATTGCAATTGCTTCAATGACTAAAGGCTATCGGTTGTTACTTCTCGGTAAGGTTCTTGATCCATGCTTTACTTTGTGAAGGAATTGTCACTTTAGCATTAGAGATTATATGTTGGTATTGCTGTTCTGATCATGATCATGATGCATGCATGTTTGTATCTTGTTTTGTCGACACCTCTCTCCCTAAACATGTGGACATATTTATTGAGCTAGGCTTTCGCTTGAGGACAAGCGAGGTCTAAGCTTGGGGGAGTTGATACGTCCATTTTGCATCATGCTTTCATGTTAATATTTATCGCTTCTTGGGTTGTTATTTCACTTCACGGTACAATTAGTATGCCTTTTCTCTCTTATTTTGCAAGGTTTACATGAAGAGGGAGAATGCCGGCAGCTGGAATTCTGGCCTGAAATTGGAGCAAGTTTGAGATACCTATTCTACACAACTCAAAACGCCGTAAAAATTAACGAGGATTTTTTTCCAGATTTATAACAAATACTGGGCTGAAGAAGTGCCAGAGGGGCGCCAGCAGGTGGCCACAAGCCTGCTAGGCGTGGCCACCCCCTGGCCGCGCCTAGGGGGCTTGTGGGCACCCAGCTGGCCCTCTGGCCGCCCTCTTCTGCTATATGAAGGGTTTCGTATGGGAAAAAATCAAGAAGAGGCTTTTTCGTGGATTCGCCGCCGCCACGAGGCGGAACTTGAGCAGAACCAATCTAGAGCTCCGACAAGACGATCCTGTCGGGGAAACTTCCCTCCCGGAGGGGAAAATCGTCGCCATCGTCATCACCAACACTCCTCTCATCGGTGGGGACTCATCACCATCAACATCTTCATCAGCACCATTTCATCTCCAAACCCTAGTTCATCACTTGTAACCAATCTTTGTCTCGCGACTCCAATTGGTACTTGTAAGGTTGCTAGTAGTGTTAATTACTCTTTGTAGTTGATGCTAGTTGGATTACTTGGTGGAAGAGTTTATGTTCAGATCCTTGATGCTACTCATTACCTCTCTGGTCATGAATATGATTATGCTTGGTGAGTCGTTACTTTTGTTCCTGAGGACATGGGATAAGTCATGCTAATAGTAGTCATGTGAATTTGGTATTCGTTCAATATTTTGATGTGTTGTATGTTGTTTTTCCTCTAGGGGTGTTATGTGAACGTCGACTACATAACAATTCACCAATATTTGGGCCTAGAGGAAGGCATTGGGAAGTAGTAAGTAGATGATGGGTTGCTAGAGCGACAGAAGCTTAAACCCTAGTTTATGCGTTGCTTCGTAAGGGGTTGATTTGGATCCACTAGTTGAATGCTATGGTTAGACTTTGTCTTGATTCTTCTTTCGTAGTTGTGGATGCTTGCGAGAGGGGTTAATCATAAGTGGGATGCTTGTCCAAGTAAGGGCAATACCCAAGCGCCGGTCCACCCACGTATCAAACTATCAAAGTAACGAACGTGAATCATATGAACATGATGAAAGCTAGCATGACAGAAATTCCCGTGTGTCCTCGGGAGCGTTTTTCCTCCTATAAGACTTTGTCCAGGCTTGTCCCTTGCTACGAAAGGGATTGGGACACTTTGCTGCACCGTTGCTACTTTTGTTACTTGTTGCTTGCTACGAATCATCTCACTACACAATCACTTGTTACCGATAATTTCAGTGCTTGCAGATATTTCCCTCCTGAAAACTACTTGTCAGATCCTTCTGCTCCTCGTTGGGTTCGACACTCTTACTTATCGAAAGGACTACGATTGATCCCCTATACTTGTGGGTCATCAGGGGTCCGCCTCAGAAAGGTCTCGATAGAATCATCACGTACACTTTCCCTCGCACCCTCTTTTCCGCCTCAATGGAGCTTCTTCCCTTGCCCATCTCTGCCCAGAAGGACCCAAGCGGTAGTACTGCTCCACAGAGTGGTACTACCTCTTATCATCGGTAGTACCACCCAGGCCGGCGGTAGTACCACTCCGGGGAGGTAGTATCCCAACTTGTATCACTCGCTTGTATCGCTGCCCGTGGGTCTCAACACTTTTTGTGTCGGACTTTTCGGTAGCACTGGGCGGTAGTACCGCTTGTTACTACCGCGCCAGTAATCCTAGGTTCTTCTGGGATGGGACCGCAGCTGATGTCGAGCGGATAAAGGAGGTACCACTCCGGCAGTACTACTATCCCGTGCCCTCCACTCAGACTGGCTGCCCTCTTCCTGAGCGGTAGTACCACTCACTCTCGAGCGGTACTACCTCTTATCATCGGTAGTACCGCTCCCACGAGCGGTGGTACCGCTCTGGTGCGGGCAGAGCAAGTGGGTAAAGGGTATATTCTTTTTCCCACTATATAAAGGGGTTCTTCTTCCGTGAGAACCATACCTTTCCCAACCGTAAGCTCAATTGTTGCTCCAAGCTCCATTTTTGCCCGATCTCTCTCCCTAGCGAACAAAACTTGTTGATACTCTAGGGTTTGGTTGAGAGGGTCTTTATCTACACTTCCACCAAGAGAAATTTGATTCCCCCACTAATCCCTCACGAATCTTGTTACTCTTGGGTGTTTGAACACCCTAGATGGTTGAGGTCACCTCGAAGCCATATTCCATTGTTGTGAAGCTTCGTGGTCTCATTGGGAGCCTCCCAGTCAGTTGTGGAGATTGCCCTAACCTTGTTTGTAAAGGTTCGATCACCGCCTTCAAGGGCACCACTAGTGGAATCACGACACCTCACATCTTGTTAGGGCGTGAAGAGAATACGGTGGCCTTAGTGGCATCTTGGGGAGCATCGTGCCTCCACACCGCTCTGACGGAGACGTACTTCCCCTTGTGGGAAGGAACTTTGGGAAAAGATCCTCGTCTTCATCAGTTCCACTTGTGGTTACTTCTTTCCTTTACTTGTATTATTTACTTACTTGTTATTCTTGTTGCTAGAATCATATAGGTTGCTCTCTTAGTTGTATATTTAGACAACCTATATGTTGCTAAAACTTAATTTGATTAAGTAAAGTTTAAAAATTGTTAGTTGCCTATTCACCCTCCCCCTCTAGGCAACCATATCGATCCTTTCAAACATCCTCATCTTCAGTTCGAGGTGAAGATGCCCCGAACAAACCACTCAAAGGGTGACTGTTCATAGTGACAAGCATCAGTAAATTTCAGCACGTATAGACAACGTTTTCTTACCAATTCCCACTTATGAGAGGCGCTTCACTCCCCAGCAACAGCGCCATAAAATAGTATTGATGACCCACAAGTATAGAGGATCAATCGTAGTCCTTTCGATAACTAAGAGTATTGAACCCAACGAGGAGCAGAAGAAAATGACAAGCGGTTTTCAACAAGGTATTATCTGCAAGTGATGTAACTAACAATAGTAGATAGTTTTGTTGAAAGATATTTCATAACAAGTAACAAGTGACAACAATAGTAAAGGTGCAGCAAGATAGCCCAATCCTTTTATAGCAAAGGACAGGGAGAAAAGTACTCCTATATTAAGCAATCGCTCCCGAGGACACATGGGAATTTTTATCTAGTCATGTTCATCCTGTTGTGTTGATTCGCGTTGGTTACTTTGATAATTTGATATGTGAGTGGACCGGTGCTAAGTGTTGTTCTTACGTCAACTAACAACCTACTTATGTTTACCCCCTGTCGCAAGCATCCACAACTATTAAACAAGAATTAAGATAAATCTAAACATAGCATGAAACATGTGGATCCAAATCAGCCCCTTATGAAGCAACACATTAACTGGGGGTTTAAGCTTCTGTCACTCTAGCTACCCATCATCTACTTGTTACCCCACAATGACTTCCCTCATGCTGATAGCATGGTGAAGTTTCATGTAGTCGATGTTCACATGACACCACTAAAGGAATCAACAACATACATGTCGTCAAAATATCAAACGAATACCAACTTCACAAGATTACTTATAACAAGACTCATATCATGTCCTTAGGAACAATAGTAACTACTTACACTTCATCAACATGTTCAAGATCAGAGGTGTAATAATAATGATTAAGGATCTAAACATAATATCTTCCACCAAGCAATCCAACAAGCATCAACTACAAGGTGTAATCAACACAACTAGTAACCCGCATGTACCAACATGAGGTTTTGGGACAAATATTAAATACAAGATATGAAATAGGGTTGGAGATGAGATGGTGCTGGTGAAGATGTTGATGAAGATTGTTCCTCCCATGGAGGAAGCATTGGTGATAATGATGGCTTTGATCTCCCCTCCGAGAGAGGAATTCCCCTAGCAGAATCTGACTGCCGGAGGGCAAAAAGTCCTCTACCCAAGTTTCCACCTGGAGACGTCGGCGCTTCGTCCTGAAAGATTTCTTATGATTTTTTCTAGGGTAAAACACACCATATAGGACAAGAGAGGGGTCGGGAGACCTGTAGGGGCCCTTCAAGCCATCACGACATGGCCTGGGGGCGCCCTGTTGGCTTGTGGCCAGCAGGTGGCCCTCCTATGGTATATTTTTGGCCCAGAAATTCTTATATATTCCATAAAAATTCTCCGTTAAGTTTCAGTTCATTTGGAGTCTCGTGTTTTTTTTCCTTTTCCTCGGTTTTCACGTCCAGAATTTGAGTTTCGAGATATTTCCCTCTTCGTGATGTACCTTGCATATTCAACGAGAAAGAGCATAAGAATTGCATGATAGTGGGGAATAATGGACAAGGATAACATGCATATCAACAAGAAATCATGATGCAAAATGAACGTATCAGCCGACATATAGTTTAAGACAACTTTATTCATCTTTTCATAAAACAAAATGAGGCCACCGGCCCGACCATCACTGTCCACTACGAACATTGAATCAAAATTTAAAGTACGATGTAGATTGTTGGCTTTACCTTTATTCCTTTGAGACTTTGAAAGAAACACTAACTCGGCCTTGGTGCACCCTTGTAGATCTAAGAGCTTGTGAACTGTCGTGGGGGAGAGCATACCACGACAATTCTAACCTAAGATTTTCATTTGGCCCGCCGGTCCCCCTCTTCAAGGGTCGTCGATGTGAGAACACCTCCTCTATCCTCTCCAACAGTTTCCCTCTCCTTCTGCACATATTCCTCTTCCTTTTCATCCATCTCATTAGTTACATGTGTGACCACGCCATCTTTGTCCCATACTGTTTCCACTCTCTCTGTACAACCATGCTTGGATGAGACATCAGTTTCATCATACAGTATACGCTCATAGCTATCCATATGTCCCTCAAAAAATGAAACCATATCACTACCCGTGAGGCGAACGTCTACTTTGTGTCTCCTTGATACGTCTCAAACGTATCTATAATTTTTGATGGTTTCATGTTGTTATCTTGTCATCTTTGGATGTTTCATGTACCTTTTATATCTTTTTTGGGACTAACTTATTAATTTAGTGCCAAGTGCGAGTTCCTGTTTTTTCTGTGTTTTTGGCTCTTTTCAGATCTGATTTTGGAACGGAGTCCAAACGGAATAAAATCACCGACATGATTTTTTCCCGAACGGAAGAAGATGAGGGGGCTTGTGGGCCAAGCCAGGAGGGCTACAGGGAGCCCAGAAGCCCCCACTCCGCCACCAGGGGGAGGCGGCGGTGGGCAGGCTTGTGGCCTCCCTGGCGCCCCCCTGACCTAGATCCTTGGCCTATTTATTCCCTAAAATACAGCAAAAAAATGAGGGGATCCACGAAAATACTTTTTCGCCGCCGCAAGCTTCCGTTTCCGCGAGATCTCATCTAGAGACCCTTCCCGGTGCCCTACCGGAGGGGACTTTGGAGTTGGAGGGCTTCTTCATCAACATCATCGCCCCTCCAATGACTCGTGAGTAGTTCACTTAAGACCTACGGGTCCGTAGTTAGTAGCTAGATGGCTTCTTCTCTCTCTTGGATCTTCAATACAAAGTTCTCCATGATCTTCATGGAGATCTATCCGATGTAATCTTCTTTGGCGGTGTGTTTGTCGAGATCCGATGAATTGTGCATTTGTGATCAGATTATCTATGATATATATTTGAGTCTTTGCTGATTTCTTATATGCATGATTTGATATCCTTGTAAGTCTCTGCGAGTCATGGGTTTTGTTTGGCCAACTAGATCTATGATTCTTGCAATGGGAGAAGTGCTTGGTTTTGGGTTCTTACCGTGTGGTGACCTTTCCCAATGACAGTAGGGGCAGCAAGGCACACATTGAGTAGTTGCCATCAAGGGTAACAAGGTGGGCTCTGTCGTTGATATGAGATTGTCCATCTACATCATGTCATCTTTCTTAAGGCGTTACTCTGTTCTTTTGGACTTAATACACTAGATGCATGCTGGATAGCGTCGACGTGTGGAGTAATAGTAGTAGATGCAGAAAGTATCGGTCTACTTGTTTTGGACGTGATGCCTATAGTTATAATCATTGCCCTAGATGACGTCACGACTTTGCGTTGTTCTATCAATTGCTCGATAGTAATTTGTTCACCCACCGTCTACTTACTTTCATGAGAGAAGCCACTAGTAAACACTACGGCCCCCGGGTCTATTCACATCTATCGTTTCCACTTTCGCTTTTACTTTGCTTTGTTACTTTGTTGCTTTCAGTTCTCACTTGGCGAACAATCTATAAGGGATTGACAACCCCTTCATAGCGTCGTGAGCGAAAAGTTTCTGTCTTTTTCGAGCAAGATCAAACAACCATCACCAAAACAATCATAAAGGTTTTGCTTGGCTCAAACACAAAAATAAACACAAAAAACACAATCATAACAAAATTATGATGGTGTGGACGCAACAAAACAGAAAGAAAAAGATAAATTCATTGGGTTGCCTCCCAACAAGCGCTATTGTTTAACGCCCTTAGCTTGGCATTGATAATTCAATGATGCTCACATAAAAGATAGCAATCGGACACGAAGAGAGCATCATGAAACATGTGAAAATCACATCTATGTCTAACATACTTCCTATGCATAGGCATTTTATAGGAAAACAGATTGTCAAGACAACCAATAGTTACCATATGCAAGGAAGAAGAAAGAGACAATAGCAATCTCAACATAACGAGAGGTGATTTGGTAACATGAAAGTTTCTACCACAATATTTTCCTCTCTCGTAGAAATTACATGTGGGATCATAATCAAATTCAACAATATAGCTATCACAAAGGATATTCTTTTCATGATCCACATGCATGCAGGGTTGATGCTCTTAAAAAATAGTGGGATTATCATCAACTAAAGTCATGACTTCTCCAAACCCACTTTCAAAAATATTGCAAATGTCATATTCATCATGAGGTTTAAACACATTTTCAAGATCATAAGAAAAATCATCACACCATTCATGATCATTGCGATAAGTAGTGGACAAAGCAAAACTAGCATCCCCAAGCTTAGGGTTTTGCATATTTTTATCATGATTGTCATTAATAGAATTTACAATGAAATCATTGCAATCATGCTTTTCATTCAAGGAGCCCTCGTGAATCACTTCATAAATTTCTTCATCATGATTTTCAGATTCACGCATCTCAAGCAAAAATCCATAGAGAAAGTCAAGTGCACTCAACTCACTAGCAATTGGATCAACATAATTGGATCTCTTAAAGAGATTAGCAAGTGGATGAGGATCCATATAAATAGATTTTCAGCAAGCGAAGATGCAAGCATATTGAAGGCACATAGCACACAAGCAAAGGAAAGGCAAATGAAAAAGGCAAGTTTTTTTGTAAATTTTTGTTTTTCAGAAGTGGGGGAGAGGAAAACGAGAGGCAAAAAAAGTAAATGCAAGAGATGAGTTTGCGACACTTACTTGGATGAGTTCTTGACTTGATCCTCCCCGGCAACGACGCCAGAAATCCTTCTGCTACTTCTCAAACAACAGCGCCAGAAATTGACACGTTGATGGAGACTTGCTTGCGTTGGTTTTTCCCTTGAAGAGGAAAGGGTGATGCAGCACAGGAGCAGTAAGTATTTCCCTTAGTTTGAGAACCAAGGTATCAATCCAGTAGGAGAATCGCGTCAACTCCAGAGTACCTGCGCAAACACAAAACAGCTTGCACCCAACGCTATAAAGGGTTGTCAATCCCTTCAAGATTGATTGCAAAGTGAGATCTGAAGGCGGAAAGTGCAGCGAAGTAAAAGTGTAAGGCTGAAAATATGATGTGAAGTAGACCCAGGGGCCATAGTGTTCACTAGATGCTTCTCTAAAAATAGCAAATATCACGGTGGGTGAACAAATTACTGTCGAGCAATTGATAGAACTGCGTAAAGTCATGACGGTATCTAAGGCAATGATCATACATATAGGCATCACGTCCGAGACAAGTAGACCGATACTTTCTGCATCTACTACTATTACTCCACACATCGACCGCTATCCAACATGCATCTAGTGTATTGAGTTCATCACAAACAGAGTAACGCCTTAAGCAAGATGACATGATGTAGAGGGATAAACTCAAACCAATGATGAAAACCCCATCTTTTTACCCTTGATGGCAACAACACGATGCGTGCCTCGCTACCCCTTCTATCGCTGGGTGAGATCACCGCACGGTATGAACCCAAAACCAAGCACTTCTCCCATTGCAAGAATCATAGATCAAGCTGGCCAAACAAAACCCACAACTCGAAGAGAATTACAAGGATATGAAATCATGCATATAAGAGACGAGAAGAAACTCAAATAATATTCATAGATAATCTGACCATAAATCCACAATTCATCGGATCTCGACAAACACACCGCAAAGAAGATTACATCTGACAGATCTCCATGAAGATCATGGAGAACTTTGTATTGAAGATCCAAGAGAGAAAAGAAGCCATCTAGCTACTAGCTATGGACCCGTAGGTCTATGGTGAACTACTCACGCATCATCGGAGAGGTCATGGTGTTGATGAAGAAGCCCCCCGTATCCGAATCCCTCCTCCGGCAGGGCACCAGAACATGCCCCAGATGGGATCTTGCGGAGACAGAAGCTTGCGGCGGCGGAAAAGTATTTTCGTGGCTCTCCTGACTTTTTCTAGGATTTTAGGGAATATATAGGCGAAAGACCTAGGGCAGAGGAGGCCCAGGGAGCCCGCAAGCCTGGGAGGCACGGGCCCCCTTGGCTATGGCTAGGGGGCTTGTGGGGTCCCTGGTGACCCTCTGCCTTGGTTCTCAAGTCTCCCGATCGTCTTCTGTTTCGGAAAAATTCTTTTTGGAAGTTTCATTCCGTTTGGACTCTGTTTAAAATCCTCCTCTGAAAAGGGTTAAAAACACGGAAAAAATAGGAACTGGCACTTGGAACTGAGTTAATAGGTTAGTCCCAAAAAATATATAAAAGGCATACGAAACATCCAAAGTTTGACAAGATAATAGCATGAAACCATCAAAAATTATAGATACGTTGGAGACGTATCAGGGGTGCGAACCCTTGTGCCATAGGGGAGGGGTGGCTTATATAGAGTGCACTACCCCTCATCAAGGCCTCAACATCTAAGGGCTCGGTCAATATGGTTTAAAGGTATACGTTGCTGATAACGTATGTATGTCATTAATGTTATTCATGACCATTAGCTGAGCGTACACCCGTTGGCCTCCATGGAGGTGGCTTGTGGTCTTCTGTGTCGATTGGAACCTTCCGAGTGAAAGTTGGTTGTCGAGTGAAGGGAAATGCTTTCCGAGTAACTTTGTACCGAGTGACTTTTTAGGTGCCATGACCATCCAGTCGGAATCTTCTTTATGAACCTTCAGCTAATAATGAGATACCCTTAGGTAGGACATTTAGGTCAGGCATGTGACCCTACCCTAGGTACACATCCCCATCATTAGCCCCCGAATGAATCGGGGTTCGAGTGAACAAGTGGTCGATGCGGATTCTGTCGAGCCATACTGACCTTGGACATATTTTTGAGTTTGATAGAAGTTCGTGTCGACTGAAATATTCATCATTCACCTTGATCGATTCTGTTGCGATGCATATCTGAGTGAATTTAAGTTCTTGAAGTTATTTAGAGTGACTGACGAGATCTGGGATGTGACGGATCACTTCGGCAGGTCCGGATTTCACGGGATTCAAATTTTGGTTTCCGCGCGCTGCGCGGTGATGACGCAACTGCCAAGGCAACTGGGGCAATGACGCCTCGATTATCGTGCCATCATTATTTCCACGCGTCACATCTCCTCTGTTATCGGGATAGGTTGGGATCTGGGGGGTCCGCTGGTTAGCGACTCACTCGGGCGATTATATAAGTCCGACGGGCGCTAGGGTTGAGGTCGTGCTTCTCTTTGATCTTTCCTCGCCTCCTCTCCACCACCGTTTCATAGGCTTTGCTCTGGCTCGTCTCTGCCGCCGGAACCATGACGAAGGGCAAGACCTCCAAGCTCGAGCGTGCCAAGAAGGGCGGCAAGGCAAAGAGGACAGGCGGCCGAACTGCGCTGCTGCCGGGGTGGATTCAAGGGGATTTTCTCCCGTCCACCATGAAGAAGGAGGACGTCCTGGAGCTCGTTGAGCACGGGATGATTGCCGGAAAATCTTGGAGGTTGTTGGAGGGGGAGCTTGAGCCTGAGCCCCGTGAAGGGGAACGGGTCCTTCTCCTGACCCACGTCGAGCGTGGTTTCTATGTGCCTCCGCACCCTTTTATTTGCGGCTTTCTCTATTACTTTGGAGCACAACTTCATTATCTCCCTCCGAACACCATTGCATATCTCTCTGCGTTTATCACATTGTGCGAGTGTTTCCTGGGCTGTCCTCCTCACTGGGGCTGTTCAAGCACATATTCTTTGTGCGGTCCCAGACAGTGAAAAAAACGAATCCGGGTGACAGTAGGACAAATGTTATCCAATTATGCGGCGGTTTAGGGATCCAGAAAAGGGTTAGGAGTACTTATCCCCAAATGACTCTTCCTGAATCGGTCCGGAATTGGCAGTCGACATGGTTCTATTCCAATGATGTCATGTCTCTGAACATGTCGACTGGCCTCCCTCCTTTAACCTTAGATCGTCCGGCTGCCCCTAGAACAACAACTGTATTCGAAGATGAGAAGGCAGAGGTGGAGATGTTGGTAGCTGAGGTGATCAACTTGGTCTGGAATGGATTGGCAGGAACGGATCTTCTCGAGATATTCCTTGGCCGGCGCATCCAGCCCCTTTAGGCGAGGGACCATGCCATGTGGCACTACTCGGGCCTTGAAGATTCCACTCGGTCGCATCATGAGGAAGTTTCAGAAGAAACTGTAGCTCAATGGATCAAGAGCATCACCGGTCCTTGTGACAATCCCATGGGATCCAAGCAAGTCGCGCCTTATTCCGCTGAGAATAAACCACAGAAACTGGTATGTTGTATCCTTTCCAATTGCTTTCATGCCTCTGTCGAGTGATTGAATATTTGTCCAACTGATTTTGCTACTTCCATTCCTTGTAGGAGTAGACGAGCTTTCATTCTCCTGTACCCAATGGGGAGCAGTTTGACCTCGGGGTGGAAAGTGAAGGCGGCAGCGTCGACATCGATTACGCTGACGATAGCGAGGAGAGTGAGCATGACTCGAATGAGAGTGAAGAAGAAAATCAGTCTCCTCCACGCCCCGAACCGTGGTCCAAACAACGCCATGACCCAATGACTGCCCCGGGCAAGACCTTGGCATCTAGCAGCAGGAATGCGAAGCGCGACCGAGTTGTCGCGACCGACTCTGCAGAGAAGGTCGCCAAGCAGCCCAAGCCTGATGCGCCCAAACCTCGGAAGGCTCTGCCTGGTATGAGGATCACCGTGCATGTTGCTTCAACATGAGTATTCGACTCTTTTGTTCTGTCATTGTGACATTTTCTGGGTTTCTGACGGCCTAGTGTAATTTTCCTGCCAGGGCTTCTACCTCGGTGACGACGCATGTCGAAGTCAGAGAAGACCACATGGACTTGGATGTCGTGGATATGCATGCTCCTCAACCAGGTATGATAAGTATTTACTTTATTCTGTTTTCTGGATTGGATATGTCGGCTAATCTAACCACCACTATTGATTGACAGCTTCGAACGTCATTTTCTTGGATGACGAACAAGAGCCACATCGTACAACTACGGAAAGGAGTCAAGCCATGCCTGCAACGCCTGTGTCGACTGTTCCTCCGTCCAGTTCAACTGCTATGGTTACATCTCCTCCAACTGGATCGACCATTGTGACAACTGTGCCGACTGCATCTCCTCCGGTAACTCGCGTTACCACTGTTGCGACACCGGCCTCTTCGACGCTTGCATTTGCTATGCAACGTGTCCTAGAGGATCAGACTAGAGCCGCAAAAGAGGCTATGATCCAAGATGGGCTGATGATGCAACATACTAAGGAGGCGTTCGAGGCCAGTAAGTTGGCATATGATGTCGGCTCGATGCTACATGTGAACATCCGAGTAAGTGGAATTGTAAGTTAATTTCCGATTTAATCTTGCCAATATTGCTTTCCGATTGAATCTTGCCAATCTTCCTTTTACACCAAGTGGGGGTACGTTGTATGGTAGTTTGTCTTTATTCCAGTGGGGGCACGCTGAGTGAACCCACTGGGTGTAGTCCCCGAGACCGTTGTCGAATGTTTGCATCGACAGGGGTCTGATTTGAAGAGTTATGCTCCTTTTTGACTCGGCTAGGTCGGACTTGGTCAGGTATTTTTGTATCCAGTGGGGGCACACTGAGTGCACCCACTCGGTGTAGTCCCCGAGACTGTTGTCGAGTGCTTGCCTTAGCAGGGGTCTAATTGGAAAATATTCTTTGTTTTTTTACTCGGTCGGGACAGGCCTGGTCGAGTGGTTTCATATCCAGTGGGGGCATGCTAAGTGCACCCACTGGGTGTAGTCCCCGAGACTAATGTCAATCGTTTACGAAGGGCATTAGTCTTAAGAACTTGGGTGGGTGCGGCGGGGCGCTAGTTGGTCGAATGAACTGTATTTATCCACTCGAAGTAGAAAAATACCAGTGTCGACTGAACTGCATTTGTCCACTCGGAAGTAGAAGAGAAGTAGCGTCGACTGGATTATTCCCTTGATGTTTTTTAGAAGGCTTATGAGAATGGGTCTAAGTACACCAGGGTGGAATCAGAAAAGAACCAGCTGCAGCTGGATTATGATGCTTTGAAGAGGACACTTGAAGACAAGGACAAAGTCCTTGCATAGCTTAAGGAAAGGTCCGAAGCTTATGAGAAGAAGCTCACGGAATTTGGTAAGTTGGTAGATGAAAACGCTAAATTGAAGAAAGGAGGACTGGAGTGGGGAAAAAAGCTTGATTCCATGGCGAAGAGGGGAAACACCGTGGAAAAGTTTGTGAAGGACTTCCTAACGAAGATGCTTGCGACGCTCATTGGTATGTTCCCTTCACCGAGTGAATATTTACGAACTTCACCGAATGAACTGTGAGTGATTCTTCGTTTTTGTTCTCACACAGAATTCTGCCCGGACTTCGAGAAGGAGACCTTCGAGGTGAAGCGCATCTGGACCCCATCAAGACACCTTTTCCTGATGCTATGGTTGTAGATATGTTCCACCTCAACTCACGCCTCCTGAAGGTTCAGGGGTATATTGCTCAGCTGCGAGCTGTTGTGGGGAGAATTGACAAGCAATTGTGGACTGAAGATACCTTCCAGATTGATCTGGAGGCTGTGATGAGTCGCCTGGGTCATATTCCATTGTAAGGAGGCCAGAGAAGACAAGTTGAAGGCGCTTCAGGTGGCGAACACGAAGAAGCTCCAGTTTGAAAACTTTATGGAGACCTTCATCAGTGCTGCAAATCGCATTGCTGATGGAATCGATCTGGATACCTTCGTCGAGCCTGCAATTCTTGGGGAGCCTTGAGAGGAAACTATAGTTACTACCAAAACTTTAATTCGCCTTGGTATGTCGAGTGTTTTACGTATCATTAAAACTTCGTTCGGGTGTGGAACTCGAGTATTTTCCGTCTGCATGGATGACTTTGATCTGTGTTGAATTCCTTTGAATTTATCTGCTTTTGAGATTTGCCTGATTTCTGAATTCCTTGAGTGAATAGGCTACTATTCATTCAGAAAAGTTTTGTAACTTAGGCGATTTACTTGCGGCTAAGTCCCCGAGTGAAAGGATTGCCTTCCACTCGGAGTATGTTTTGTACTTAGGTGAATCATGTTTGCAGCTAAGCCCCTGAGTGTAAGGATTGCTCTTCACTCGGAGTACGTTTTGTACTTAGGCGAAAACTGGTTCGCAGCTAAGCGTCCGAGTGAATAGTTTGTTACTCACTCGGAAGGATTTTTAAACTTAGGCGAATCATGCTTGCAGCTAAGCCCCCAAGTGTGAGGATTTCTCTTCACTCGGAGTACGTTTAGTACCTAGGCGAAAACCGGTTCGCAGCTAAGCGTCCGAGTGAATAGTTCGTTATTCACTCGGAAGGTTTTTTTTAACTTAGGCGAATCATGCTCGTAGCTAAGCCCCCGAGTGTGAGGATTTCTCTTCACTCACAGTATGTTTTGTACTTAGGCAAAAACTGGTTCGCAGTTAAGCGTCCGAGTGAATAGTTTGTTATTCACTCGAAAGGGTTTTTTAACTTAGGCGAATCATGTTCGCAGCTAAGCCCTCGAGTGTGAGGATTGCTCTTCACTCAGAGTATGTTTTGTACTTAGGCGAAAACTGGTTCGCAACCAAGCGTCCAAGTGAATAGTTTGTTATTCACTCAGAAGGTTTTTTTAACTTAGGCGAATCATGTTCGCAGCTAAGTCCCCGAGTGTGAGGATTGCTTTTCACTCGAAGTATGTTTTGTACTTAGGCAAAAACTGGTTCGCAACTAAGCGTTCGAGTGAATAGTTTGTTATTCACTCGGAATGGTTTTTTAACTTAGGCGAATCATGTTCGCAACTAAGCCCCCGAGTGTGAGGATTGCTCTTCACTCGAAGTATGTTTTGTACTTAGGGGAAAACTGGTTCGCAGCTAAGTGTCCAAGTGAATAGTTTGTTATTCACTCGGAAGGGTTTTTAACTTAGGCGAATCATGTTCGCAACTAAGCCCCCGAGTGTGAGGATTACTCTTCACTCAGAGTATGTTTTGGGTGAGAAGCTTCTCGATCGGAATCGACACAAATTAAAGAAGTTATGACTTTGACAAGTAACATTGTTCAGTAAACTCTCTTATTACATCACTTCGACTGGGTGTCAAGCGTAAAAACGTCGAAGGAGGTCTACATTCCAAGCCCAGGATTTGGTCCCTCTTCTTGAGGTTGTATAGATGATATGCTCCGTTGTTCAGTACCTCGGTGATGACGAATGGTCCTTCCCACGTAGGGGATAATTTGTGAGGTATTTGCCGATCCACTCGGAGCACCATATCGCCTTCGTGGAACGCCCGACGCATGACATGCCTCGCATGGAAGCGACGAAGATCCTATTGATATGCTGCCGACTGAATTAAGGCCATTTCGCGCTCTTCCTCCAAGAGATCCACTCCATCCTGCCGCACGTGTTCCGCTTCAGCTTCCGAGTACAAATCCACACGTGGGGAGTTGTGAAGGATATCACTCGGCAGGACAACTACAGCTCCATACACCAGGAAGAAGGGTGTGCGTCCAGTCGACCGGTTAGGGGTTGTTCTCAAGCCCCATAAGACAGACGGCAGCTCGGTTACCCAAGCTCCAGGTCCCGCATGAGTCGCGGTTTCAGCCCTTGAAGGACAAGGACGTTTGCCCGCTCAACTTGTCCATTGGTTTGGGGGTGTGCGACGAACGCATAATCCACCCGAGTGCCTTGAGCAAAGCAAAAGCGCGTGAACTCTTCTGAATTGAAGTTGGAGCCTGATACGTCTATTTTGCATCATGCTTTTATGTTGATATTTATCGCTTTTTGGGCTGTTATTACACTTCATGGTACAATACTTATGCCTTTTCTCTCGTATTTTATAAGGTTTACATGAAGAGGGAGAATGCCGGCAGCTGGAATTCTGGTCTGAAAAGGGAGCAAGTTTGAGATACCTATTCTGCACAACTCCAAAAGCCGTGAAAATCAATGGGGAATTATTTTGGATTTTATGAAAAATACTGGGCGGAATAAGTACTAGAGGGGCGCCACCAGGAGGCCACAAGCCTGCCAGGCCTGACCTACCCCCCTGGTCGGGCCTAGGTGGCTTGTGGGCCCCCTATTGCCCCTCCGGCGCTCATCTTTTGCTATATGGAGGGTTTCATCCCAGAAACAATCAGAAGGAAGCTTTCGGGAGGAGCCGCCTCCGCCACGAGGCGGAACTTGAGCAAAACCAATCTAGAGCTCCGGCAGGGCCGTCCTGCCGAGGAAATTTCCCTTCCGGAGGGGGAAATCATCGCCATCGTCATCACCAACACTCCTCTCATCGGAGGGGACTCATCTCCATCAACATCTTCATCAGCACCATCTCCTCTCCAAACCCTAGTTCGTCTCTTGTAACCAATCTCCGTCTCACGACTCTGATTGGTACTTGTAAGGTTGCTAGTAGTGTTAATTACTCTTTGTAGTTGATGCTAGTTGGATTACTCGGTGGAAGATTATATGTTCAGATCTTTAATGCTATGCATTACCTCTCTGGTCATGAATATAATTATGCTTTGTGAGTAGTCACTTTTGTTCCTGAGGACATGGGATAAGTCTTGCTATAAATAGTTATGTGAATTTGGTATTCGTTCGATATTTTGATGTGTTGTATGTTGTTTTTTCCTCTAGTGGTGTTATGTGAACGTCGACTACATAACACTTCACCATTATTTGGGCCTAGAGGAAGGCATTGGGAAGTAATAAGTAGATGATGGGTTGCTAGAGTGACAGAAGCTTAAACCCTAGTTTATGTGTTGCTTCGTAAGGGGCTGATTTGGATCCACTAGTTTGATGCTATGGTTAGACTTGTCTTAATTCTTATTTCGTAGTTGCGGACGCTTGCGAGAGGGGTTAATCATAAGTGGGATGTTTTTCCAAGTAAGTGCAACACCCAAGCACTGGTCCACCCACATATCAAACTATCAAAGTAGCGAACATGAATCATATGAGCATGATGAAAACTAGCTTGACAGAAATCCTCATGTGTCCTCGGGAGCGCTTTACCTCCTATAAGAGTTTGTCCAGGCTTGTCCCTTGCTACAAAAGGGATTGGGCCATCTTGCTGCATTTTTGTTACTATTGTTACTTGCTACTCGCTACGAATCATCTTCTCACACAACTATGTGTTGGGGAACGTCGCATGGGAAACAAAAATTTTCCTACGCGCACGAAGACCTATCATGGTGATGTCCATCTACGAGAGGGGATGAGTGATCTACGTACCCTTGTAGATCGTACAGCAGAAGCGTTAGAGAACGCGGTTGATGTAGTGGAACGTCCTCACGTCCCTCGATCCGCCCCGCGAACAATCCCGCGATCAGTCCCACGATCTAGTACCGAACGGACGGCACCTCCGCGTTCAGCACACGTACAGCTCGACGATGATCTCGGCCTTCTTGATCCAGCAAGAGAGACGGAGAGGTAGAAAAGTTCTCCGGCAGCGTGACGGCGCTCCGGAGGTTGGTGATGATCTCGTCTCAGCAGGGCTCCGCCCGAGCTCCGCAGAAACACGATCTAGAGGGAAAACTATGGAGGTATGTGGTCGGGTAGCCGTGAGAAAGTCGTCTCAAATCTGCCCTAAAAGCCCCATATATATAGGAGGAGGGAGGGGGACCTTGCCTTGGGGTCCAAGGGACTCCCAAGGGGTCGGCCGAGCCAGGGGGGAGGACTCTCCCCCCCCCCCCAAACCGAGTCCTACTTGGTTTGGTGGGAGGGAGTCCTTCCCCCTTCCCACTTCTTCCTTTTTTTTCCTTTCCTTTGATTTTTTCTCTCTTTGGCGCATAGGGGATTGGTGGGCTATCCCACCAGCCCACTAAGGGCTGGTGTGACCCCCCCAAATGCCTATGGGCTTCCCCGGAGTGGGTTGCCCCCCTCCGGTGAACTCCCGGAACCCATTCGTCATTCCCGGTACATTCCCGGTAACTCCGAAAACCTTCCGGTAATCAAATGAAGTCATCCTATATATCAATCTTCGTTTCCGGACCATTCCGGAAACCCTCGTGACGTCCGTGATCTCATCCGGGACTCCGAACAACATTCGGTAACCAACCATATAACTCAAATACGCATAAAACAACGTCGAACCTTAAGTGTGCAGACCCTGCGGGTTCGAGAACTATGTAGACATGACCCGAGAGACTCCTCGGTCAATATCCAACAGCGGGACCTGGATGCCCATATTGGATCCTACATATTCTACGAAGATCTTATCGTTTGAACCTCAGTGCCAAGGATTCGTATAATCCCGTATGTTATTCCCTTTGTCCTTCGGTATGTTACTTGCCCGAGATTCGATCGTCAGTATCCTATACCTATTTCAACCTCGTTTACCGGCAAGTCTCTTTACTCGTTCTGTAATACAAGATCCCGCAACTTACACTAAGTTACATTGCTTGCAAGGCTTGTGTGTGATGTTGTATTACCGAGTGGGCCCCGAGATACCTCTCCGTCACACGGAGTGACAAATCCCAGTCTTGATCCATACTAACTCAACTAACACCTTCGGAGATACCTGTAGAGTATCTTTATAATCACCCAGTTACGTTGCGACGTTTGATACACACAAAGCATTCCTCCGGTGTCAGTGAGTTATATGATCTCATGGTCATAGGAATAAATACTTGACACGCAGAAAACAGTAGCAACAAAATGACACGATCAACATGCTACGTCTATTAGTTTGGGTCTAGTCCATCACGTGATTCTCCCAATGACGTGATCCAGTTATCAAGCAACAACACCTTGTTCATAATCAGAAGACACTGACTATCATTGATCAACTAGCTAGCCAACTAGAGGCATGCTAGGGACGGTGTTTTGTCTATGTATCCACACATGTAAATGAGTCTTCATTCAATACAATTATAGCATGGATAATAAACTATTATCTTGATACAGGAATTATAATAATAACTATACATTTATTATTGCCTCTAGGGCATAATTCCAACAGTCTCCCACTTGCACTAGAGTCAATAATCTAGCCCTCACATCACCATGTGAATTACATTGTAATAAATCTAACACCCATACAGTTCTGGTGTCGATCATGTTTTGGCCGTGGAAGAGGTTTAGTCAGCGGGTCTGCTACATTCAGATCCGTGCGCACTTTGCATATATTTACGTCCTCCTCCTCGACGTAGTCGCGGATGAGGTTGAAGCATCGTTTGATGTGTCTGGTCTTCTTGTGAAACCTTGGTTCCTTTGCTAAGGCAATGGCACCAGTGTTGTCACAGAACAGGGTTATTGGATCCAGTGCACTTGGCACCACTCCAAGATCCGTCATGAACTGCTTCATCCAGACACCCTCCTTAGCTGCCTCCGAGGCAGCCATGTACTCCGCTTCACATGTAGAATCTGCTACGACGCTTTGCTTGGAACTGCACCAGCTTACTGCACCCCCATTAAGAATAAATACGTATCCGGTTTGCGACTTAGAGTCGTCCGGATCTGTGTCAAAGCTTGCATCGACGTAACCTTTTACGGCGAGCTCTTCGTCACCTCCATACACGAGAAACATCTCCTTAGTCCTTTTCAGGTACTTCAGGATATTCTTGACCGCCGTCCAGTGATCCACTCCTGGATTACTCTGGAACCTACCTGCCATACTTATGGCCAGGCTAACATCCGGTCTAGTGCACAGCATTGCATACATGATAGAGCCTATGGCTGAAGCATAGGGGACGGAGCGCATATGCTCTCTATCTTCATCAGTCGCTGGGCACTGAGTCTTACTCAATCTCGTACCTTGTAACACTGGCAAGAACCCTTTCTTGGACTGTTCCATTTTGAACCTTTTCAAAACTTTATCAAGGTATGTGCTTTGTGAAAGTCCTATCAGGCGTTTTGATCTATCCCTATAGATCTTAATGCCTAGAATGTAAGCAGCTTCTCCTAGGTCCTTCATAGAGAAACTTTTATTCAAGTAACCTCTCCAAAAGCTCTACGTTGTTTCCAATCAGTAATATGTCATCCACATATAATATTAGAAACGCCACAGAGCTCCCACTCACTTTCTTGTAAATACAAGATTCTCCAACCACTTGTATAAACCCAAATGCTTTGATCACCTCATCAAAGCGTTTGTTCCAACTCCGAGATGCTTGCACCAGTCCATAAATGGATCGCTGGAGCTTGCACACCTTGTCAGCATTTTTAGGATCGACAAAACCTTCGGGTTGTATCATATACAACTCTTCCTTAAGGAAACCGTTAAGGAACGCCGTTTTGACATCCATCTGCCAGATTTCATAATCGAAAAATGCAGCTATTGCTAACATGATTCTGACGGACTTAAGCATCGCTACGGGAGAGAAAGTCTCATCGTAGTCAATTCCTGGAACTTGTGAAAAACCCTTTGCCACAAGTCGAGCTTTATAAACGGTCACATTACCGTCAGCGTCCGTCTTCTTCTTAAAGATCCATTTGTTCTGAATAGCCTTGCGGCCCTCAGGCAGCATCTCCAAAGTCCACACTTTGTTCTCATACATGGATCCTATCTCGGATTTCATGGCTTCTAGCCATTTGTTGGAATCTGGGCCCATCATTGCTTCTTCATAATTTGCAGGTTCATTGTTGTCTAACAACATGATTGATAAGACGGGATTACCGTACCACTCTGGAGCAGCGCGTGATCTCGTCGACCTGCGTGGTTCAACAGAAACTTGAACTGGAGTTTCATGATCATCATCATTAACTTCCTCCTCAACCGGCGTCGCAATCACAGAGGTTTCCCCTTGCCCTGCGCCACCATCCAGAGGGATGAGAGGTTCGACAACCTCGTCAAGTTCTATCTTCCTCCCACTCAATTCCCTCGAGAGAAACTCCTTCTCGAGAAAAGTTCCGTTTTTAGCAACAAACACTTTGCCCTCGGATTTGAGATAGAAGGTGTACCCAATTGTCTCTTTTGGGTAACCTATGAAGACGCACTTTTCCGCTTTGGGTTCCAGCTTTTCAGGCTGAAGCTTTTTGACATAAGCATCACATCCCCAAACTTTAAGAAACGACAACTTTGGCCTTTTGCCATACCACAGTTCGTATGGTGTCGTCTCAACGGATTTTGATGGTGCCCTATTTAAAGTGAATGCAGTTGTTTCTAATGCATAACCCCAAAACGATAACGGCAAATCAGTAAGAGACATCATAGATCGCACCATTTCTAATAAAGTACGATTACGACGTTCGGACACACCATTACGCTGTGGTGTTCCAGGCGGTGTTAACTGCGAAACAATTCCACATTGTCTTAAGTGAGTACCAAACTCGAAACTCAGATACTCACCCCCACGATCAGACCGTAGGAACTTGATCTTCTTGTTACGATGATTTTCCACTTCACTCTGAAATTGCTTGAACTTTTCAAATGTTTCAGACTTGTGCTTCATCAAGTAGACATAACCATATCTACTTAGATCGTCAGTGAAGGTGAGAAAATAACGATATCCGCCGCGTGCCTCCACGCTCATTGGACCACACACATCGGTATGTATGATTTCCAACAAGTCACTTGCACGCTCCATTGTTCCGGTGAACGGAGTCTTAGTCATCTTGCCCATGAGGCATGGTTCGCACGTGTCAAGTGAATCAAAGTCAAGTGACTCCAAAAGTCCATCAGCATGGAGTTTCTTCATGCGCTTTACACCAATATGACCCAAGCGGCAGTGCCACAAAAATATGGCGCTATCATTGTTTACTCTAACTCTTTTGGTCTCAATGTTATGTATATGCGTATCTCTATCAAGATTCAATATGAACAATCCTCTCACATTCGGTGCATGACCATAAAAGATGTTACTCATAGAAATAGAACAACCATTATTCTCAGACTTAAAAGAGTAACCGTCTCGCAATAAACAAGATCCAGATATAATGTTCATGCTCAACGCAGGCACTAAATAACAATGATTTAAGTTCATCACTAATCTCGATGGTAGTTGAAGTGGCACTGTGCCGACGGCGATTGCATCAACCTTGGAACCGTTTCCTACGCGCATCGTCACTTCGTCTTTCGCCAGCCTTCGTCTATTCCGCAGTTCCTGCTTCGAGTTGCAAATGTGAGCAACAGAACCGGTATCGAATACCCAGGCACTACTATGAGAGCTGGTTAAGTACACATCAATAACATGTATATCAAATATACCTGATTTTTCTTTGCCCGCCTTCTTATCTGCCAGATACTTGGGGCAATTGCGCTTCCAGTGACCCATACCCTTGCAATAGAAGCACTCTGTTTCAGGCTTAGGTCCAGCCTTGGGTTTCTTCGGCGGATTGGCAACAGGCTTGCCGCTCTTCTTCGAATTGCCCTTCTTGCCTTTGCCGTTTCTCTTGAAACTAGTGGTCTTGCTCACCATCAACACTTGATGTTCTTTACGGAGTTCAGACTCTGCGACTTTCAGCATCGCAAACAACTCGCCGGGAGACTTGTTCATCCCTTGCATGTTGTAGTTCAACACAAAGCCTTTATAGCTTGGCGGCAGTGATTGAAGGATTCTGTCAGTGATAGCTTCTTGCGGGAGTTCAATCCCCAGTTCAGCTAGACGGTTTGAGTACCCAGACATTTTGAGCACATGTTCACTGACAGACGAGTTTTCCTCCATCTTGCAAGCATAGAATTTATCGGAGGTCTCATACCTCTCGATCCGGGCGTTCTTCTGAAAGATGAACTTCAACTCCTGGAACATCTCAAATGCTCCATGACGCTCAAAGCGACGTTGAAGTCCCGGTTCTAAGCCATACAAGACTGCACATTGAACTATTGAGTAGTCCTCCTTACGCGCTAACCAAGCGTTCTTAACATCCTGATCAGCCGTAGCGGGTGGTTCATCTCCTAGCGCAGCATTAAGGACATAATCCTTCTTTCCAGCTTGTAAGATTAGCTTAAGATTACGAGCCCAGTCTACAAAGTTGCTTCCATCATCTTTCAACTTAGCTTTCTCTAGGAACGTATTAAAATTGAGGATGACACTTGCGTGAGCCATGATCTACAACACAAATATATTCAAAGTGGACTTAGACTATGTTCAAGATAATTAGAGTTCAACTTAATCAAATTACATGCTAAACTCCCACTCAAAAAATACATCTCTCTAGTCATTTGAGTGGTTCATGATCCACCTACACTATCCCAAGTCCGATCATCACGTGAGTCGGGAGTAGTTTCAGTGGTAAGCATCCCTATGCTAATCACATCATCTATATGATTCATGGTCGACCTTTCGGTCTCATGTGTTCCGAGGCCATGTCTGCACATGCTAGGCTCGTCAAGCTTAACCCGAGTGTTCCGCGTGCGCAACTGTTTTGCACCCGTTGTATGTGAACGTTGAGTCTATCACACCCGATCATCACGTGGTGTCTCGAAACGACGAACTGTAGCAACGGTGCACAGTCGGGGAGAACACGATTTCGTCTTGAAATTTTAGTGAGAGATCACCTCATAATGCTACCGTCGTTCTAAGCAAAATAAGGTGCATAAAAGGATTAACATCACATGCAATTCATAAGTGACATGATATGGCCATCATCACGTGCTTCTTGATCTCCATCACCAAAGCACCGGCACGATCTTCTTGTCACCGGCGCCACAGCATGATCTCCATCATCATGATCTCCATCAACGTGTCGCCATCGGGGTTGTCGTGCTACTTATGCTATCACTACTAAAGCTACATCCTAGCAAAATAGTAAACGCATCTGCAAGCACATATGTTAGTATAAAGACAACCCTATGGCTCCTGCCGGTTGCCGTACCATCGACGTGCAAGTCGATATTTCTATTACAACATGATCATCTCATACATCCAATATATCACATCACATCATTGGCCATATCACATCACAATCATACCCTGCAAAAACAAGTTAGACGTCCTCTAATTTTGTTGTTGCATGTTTTACGTGGTGACCAAGGGTATCTAGTAGGATCGCATCTTACTTACGCAAACACCACAACGGAGATATATGAGTTGCTATTTAACCTCATCCAAGGACCTCCTCGGTCAAATCTGATTCAACTAAAGTTGGAGAAACCGTCACTTGCCAGTCATCTTTGAGCAAAGGGGGTTACTCGTAACGATGAAACCAGTCTCTCGTAAGCGTACGAGTAATGTCGGTCCAAGCCGCTTCAATCAAACAATACCGCGGAATCAAGAAAAGACTAAGGAGGGCAGCAAAACGCACATCACCGCCCACAAAACCTTTTGTGTTCTACTCGAGAAGACATCTACGCATGAACCTAGCTCATGATGCCACTGTTGGGGAACGTCGCATGGGAAACAAAATTTTTCCTACGCGCACGAAGACCTATCATGGTGATGTCCATCTACGAGAGGGGATGAGTGATCTACGTACCCTTGTAGATCGTACAGCAGAAGCGTTAGAGAACGCGGTTGATGTAGTGGAACGTCCTCACGTCCCTCGATCCGCCCCGCGAACAATCCCGTGATCAGTCCCACGATCTAGTACCGAACGGACGGCACCTCCGCGTTCAGCACACGTACAGCTCGACGATGATCTCGGCCTTCTTGATCCAGCAAGAGAGACGGAGAGGTAGAAGAGTTCTCCGGCAGCGTGACGGCGCTCCGGAGGTTGGTGATGATCTCGTCTCAGCAGGGCTCCGCCCGAGCTCCGCAGAAACACGATCTAGAGGGAAAACTATGGAGGTATGTGGTCGGGCAGCCGTGAGAAAGTCGTCTCAAATCTGCCCTAAAAGCCCCATATATATAGGAGAAGGGAGGGGGACCTTGCCTTGGGGTCCAAGGGACTCCCAAGGGGTCGGCCGAGCCAGGGGGAGGACTCTCCCCCCCCAAACCGAGTCCTACTTGGTTTGGTGGGAGGGAGTCCTTCCCCCTTCCCACTTCTTCCTTTTTTTTTCCTTTCCTTTGATTTTTTCTCTCTTTGGCGCATAGGGGATTGGTGGGCTGTCCCACCAGCCCACTAAGGGCTGGTGTGACCCCCCCAAATGCCTATGGGCTTCCCTGGAGTGGGTTGCCCCCCTCCGGTGAACTCCCGGAACCCATTCGTCATTCCCGGTACATTCCCGGTAACTCCGAAAACCTTCTGGTAATCAAATGAAGTCATCCTATATATCAATCTTCGTTTCCGGACCATTCCGGAAACCCTCGTGACGTCTGTGATCTCATCCGGGACTCCGAACAACATTCGGTAACCAACCATATAACTCAAATACGCATAAAACAACGTCGAACCTTAAGTGTGCAGACCCTGCGGGTTCGAGAACTATGTAGACATGACCCGAGAGACTCCTCGGTCAATATCCAACAGGGGGACCTGGATGCCCATATTGGATCCTACATATTCTACGAAGATCTTATCGTTTGAACCTCAGTGCCAAGGATTCGTATAATCCCGTATGTTATTCCCTTTGTCCTTCGGTATGTTACTTGCCCGAGATTCGATCGTCAGTATCCGTATACCTATTTCAACCTCGTTTACCGGCAAGTCTCTTTACTCGTTCCGTAATACAAGATCCCGCAACTTACACTAAGTTACATTGCTTGCAAGGCTTGTGTGTGATGTTGTATTACCGAGTGGGCCCCGAGATACCTCTCCGTCACACGGAGTGACAAATCCCAGTCTTGATCCATACTAACTCAACTAACACCTTCGGAGATACCTGTAGAGTATCTTTATAGTCACCCAGTTACGTTGCGACGTTTGATACACACAAAGCATTCCTCCGGTGTCAGTGAGTTATATGATCTCATGGTCATAGGAATAAATACTTGACACGCAGAAAACAGTAGCAACAAAATGACACGATCAACATGCTACGTCTATTAGTTTGGGTCTAGTCCATCACGTGATTCTCCCAATGACGTGATCCAGTTATCAAGCAACAACACCTTGTTCATAATCAGAAGACACTGACTATCATTGATCAACTGGCTAGCCAACTAGAGGCATGCTAGGGACGGTGTTTTGTCTATGTATCCACACATGTAAATGAGTCTTCATTCAATACAATTATAGCATGGATAATAAACTATTATCTTGATACAGGAATTATAATAATAACTATACATTTATTATTGCCTCTAGGGCATAATTCCAACACTATGTGTTACCGATAATTTCAGTGCTTGCAGAGAATACCTTGCTGAAAACCACTTGTCAGTTCCTTCTGCTCCTCTTTGGGTTAGACACTCTTACTTATCGAAAGGACTACGATAGATCCCCTACACTTGTGGGTCATCAGAGCCATTATCTGTTATGATATTGTGATGAACTCCGTACCGAAATGTTATGTCTCTCATGAATTTGATGGCGGTACGAGAGGCCAACTTCTTTATTGGTTTGGCTTCAATCCATTTGGTAAACTTGTCGACTGCAAAAACCAAGTGTGTAATCCACTCTGACCTATTCGGAAAGAGCCGACCTTATCCAGACCCCAAACAGCAAATGGCCAGACGAGTGGAATGGTCTTCAAGGCTGACGCAGGCTTGTGAGACAGACTGGAATAGAATTGGCTATCTTCGCAACGATCAACCATATCTTTGGCCATTTCATGGGCACGTGGCCAAAATAATCCAACTCGGTATGCTTTGGCAACGGTAGTCCGAGAGGATGCCTGATGACCACAGGTCCCCGAGTGGATTTCATCGAGGATCAGTTGGCCTTCCTCAGGGGAGATGCACCGCTGAGCTACGCCGGTAGCACTTTCTTTGTACAGCTGATCGCCCATCACAGTAAAAGCTTTTGATGTTTGGACAATCTGCTTGGCTTCAGCCTCATCTTCAAGGAGTTCTCTTCTCAGGATGTATGCGATGTACGGTACTGTCCATTCGGGTGTGATTACCAAGATTTCCATAACTAGATCAACCATTGCTGGACGTCAATCTCAGTCGGATTGGAGGTGCTCACTGGTTGTGGGGGCTCTTCAGTAAAATGATCCTCTTGCATCGAAGGAATATGCAAATGCTCCAGGAACACATTGTTGGGAATAGGTTTCCAAGTGGATCCAATCTTAGCCAATTCATCAACTCCTTGGTTTTTCAGTCGGGGAACATGGTGGAGCTTGAGACCTTCAAACTTCTTTTCAAGTTTCCTTACTGCGTTGCAGTATCCAGTCATGGCAGGGTTCCTGACATCCCATTCCTTCATCACCTGATTAACCACCAAATCGGAGTCGCCGTAAACCATCAGGCGTCGGACGCCGAGTGAAATGACCATACGCAACTCGTAGAGGAGAGCTTCATACTCAGCTTCATTGTTGGAGGCATCAAAGTGAATTTGGAGGACATAGTTAAGCTTGTCGTCTTTCGGAGACACCAACACCACGCCAGCACCGGACCCATTTAACATTTTGGAGCCATCGAAGAACATAGTCCAGTGTGCCGAGCGAATCTGAGCTTGCTGCTGTTGTTCCACCCACTCGGCCATAAAATCAGCAAGGGCCTGAGACTTGATGGCTTTCTTTGCCTCAAATTTGATGTCCAAATATAGCAGCTCCATGGCCCACTTAGCCACTCGACCTGTTGCTTCTCGATTGTGAAGAATATCTGATAGTGGGGCATCACTGACGATTGATATAGAGTGATCTTGAAAGTAATGTGCCACCTTCTTTGCTCACAAGTAAATTCCATAAAGAAGCTTCTGGTAATGGGGATACCTTTGCTTCGAAGGGGTCAATACTTCAGAAATGTAATAAACTGGGCGCTGGACCTTGTAGGCTTTGCCTTCTTCTTCTTCTTTCTCGACGGTCAGAACCGTGCTGACGACCTGATTGGTGGTTGCGATGTATAAGAGTAGTGGTTATTTGTTGTGCGGAGCAGCAAGCACCGACTGGGTGGAAAGCAAGGCTTTGAGCTCTACAAATGTTGCTTCTGCTTCGTCATTCCACCCGAACACATCTGATTTTTTCATCAGTCGGTATAAAGGCAATGCCTTCTCACCGAGACGAGAGATGAACCGATTCGATGTTGCCAAACAGCCTATGAGCTTCTGTACATCGTGCACCCGCACATGGCTTTGCATCCGGACGATGGCGCCAATCTTCTCGGGGTTAACGTCGATCCCTTGTTCGGAAACAAGAAAACCAAGTAACTTGCCACCAGGAACGCCGAAACTGCACTTAGCTGGATTTAGCTTGATGTCATACTTCCTCAAATTAGCGAATGTTTCTGCTAGGTCAGTGAGCAGGTCGGAACCTTTACGGGACTTGACCACAATATCATCCATGTATGCTTCAACGTTCCGACTGATCTGGTCGAACAGGCACTTCTAGATCATACACATGAAAGTTGCACCGGCATTCTTCAGACCAAAAGGCATGGTGATATAACAGAAACACCCGAAAGGGGTGATGAAGGCCATTTTTATTTCGTCTGGACTAAGCGGACGGATCTGATGGTAACCAGAATAAGCATCAAGAAAAGATAAACGCTCACACTCCGCAGTTGAGTCGGCAATTTGATCAATGCGGGGGAGTGGGAAGTGGTCTTTCGGGAAGACCTTATTAATGTTCTTGAAGTTGATACACATGTGAAGGGATTTGTCCTTCTTGGGAGCCATGACGACATTCGCAAGCCACTCAGAGTGGTAGACCTCGCGAATGAATTTGGCTTCCAAGAGTCGCGCCACCTCTTCGCCGATTGCTTTCCTCTTCTCCGCTGCAGACCATCGCAAACGCTCCTTGACAGGCCTTGCCTTCGGATCCACTCTCAAGTCGTGCTCAGCCATCTCCCTGGGTACACCCGGCATGTCAGCAGGCTTCCATGCAAAGATATCCAGTTCTCACGGAGGAACTAGATGAGCTCGACTATTTGTTGTCGAGTGTTGTGGATATGTTGGTCGGAGCAGCATTGAGATCCGTCGGGTGGATGTGCACTGGTTTGACCTCGCCTGCCGACTTAAAAGCGGACTTAGAAGCAGGCTTCTTGGAGCGCATCAGGTCAGCAGGGTTGGCGTTCTTCCGATACTCTTCCAGTTCGACCACAGCCATTTGTTGATCTGCAATTTTTTATCCTTGTTGCAAACACTCTTCAGCTCTCTGTCGATTGCCCGAGACAATGATGACTCCTTTGGGTCGTGGCATCTTCATGTTCAGATACACGTAACATGGTCGGGCCATGAAACTAGCATAAGCAGGACGACCCAGAATGGCATGATATGCACTCTGGAAGTCTACCACCTTGAACGTCAGCTTCTCATTGCGAAAGTTCTTATAGGAGCAGAAAACAACATTCAAAGTGATCTGGCCAAATGACTTGGCCTTCTTTCCTGGGATGACTCCGTGAAATGACATGGTTCTCTCGCTGAGTCGGGACATCGAAATGCCCATTCCCTTGAGAGTTTCTGCATAAAGGATATTCATCCCGTTTCCTCCATCCATCAGGATCTTACAAAGCCGGACACCCTCCACAACTGGGTCGACCACCAGTGCCTGTCGACCTGGAGTAGGTACAAGAGCTGGATGATCCCACTGATCAAGCGTTATGGGAGTCTGTTACCACTTCAGCTATGTGGGGGTGGAGGGCACTGCCATGTTGACTTCTCTGTTGATGACCTTCAATCGACTTTTGCTCTCTACGTCAACAAAAATCATTAGAGTTGCTTGGAATTCAGGGAAATCATCTTTTTCTTCGTCGTTTTCCTTTTCAGGATCTTTTCCACTCGACTGACCCTCTTTAAACTCTTGGATCAACAGTCGGCACTGACGAGTGGTGTGGTTTGGCAATATCAAATTGCCCTCTTCGTCTTTCTTCGTGTGGAATACACACGGCTGATCCATAATGTCCGATTGACCCTTGGACTTCTTGGGGGGGGGGGGTTGTCCTTTGGACTTTCCCTTGAATTTTCCTTGTGCCGCAAGGTCGGCCGCTTCCGCTGGAGTAGAACAATCAGCCTTGCGCTTCTACTTCCGATTGGAATTGCGGCCGGCGTCGTTGTCGACTCCTTTCCCTTTACCACTGTGGATGCAGTCTACTTCTTCGTCGTTGGCATATCGGGCAGCGATCTCCATCATCTTACTCATGGGCATGTCACCTGTTCTGCCAAACTTCAAGTATAGCTATCTGTATCTGACACCGGCCTTGAAAGCACGGACTGCCTGGTGCCCAGAAACATTCTCCACCGTGTGATGAAGGGTGGTCCATCGCTGAATGTAATCTCTCAATGACTCGTTTGACTTCTGCACACAAAGCTGTAGCTCGGACAGACCGGTTGGACGCTTGCATGTGCCTTCGAATGTCTTGATAAACACTCGAGCGAGATCCTCCCAGTAGTAGATGCTAGAAGGAGCCAACTGATTCAGCCACCACCTGGCCGAACCATCCAACACCAGGGGCAAGTGCTTCATGGCGACACTGTCATTGCCTCCGCCAATCTGCACAACCACTCGGTAGTCGTCAAGCCATGTTTCAGGCTTGGATTCTCGTGTGAACTTGTTGATTCCAGCCGCCAACCTAAAGTTGGGGGGAATATCGACAAAGAGGGACCAGAAACTGCAGTACCACTTCCACTCGGATGATCTCTATAGAAACCATCTCTGTGAGCTCTGCCCCGGTCGAACCTTCTCTGCGCGAGTACATTTCTTGCATCAAATCCTGGATACCGCTCATCACCGAATGAGCGCCGGTCATCGTAGCGTCGGGACACATACGTGCCGCTCCACGGAGGAGAATGCACTCGACGGCGGTCATCACGGTGATAATGAGGATGGAACTGGTTCCGCCCTGTTCTCTGTGGTGATTCCTGTTGGGCAACGCCACATGGGAAACAAAAAATTTCCTACGCGCACGAAGTCCTATCATGGTGATGTCCATCTACGAGAGGGGATTTCTGATCTACGTACCCTTGTAGATCGCACAACAGAAGCGTTAAGAAATGTGGTTGATGTAGTGGAACGTCCTCACGTCCCTCGATCCGCCCCGCGAACCGTCCCACGAACCGTCCCGCGATCCGTCCCACGATCCGCTCCGATCTAGTGCCGAACGGACGGCACCTCCGCGTTCAGCACACGTACAGCTCGACGATGATCTCGGCCTTCTTGATCCAGCAAGAGAGACGAAGAGGTAGATGAGTTCTCCGACAGCATGACGGTGCTCCGGAGGTTGGTGGTGATCTAATCTCAGCAGGGCTCCGCCCGAGCTCCGCAGAAACGCGATCTAGAGGAAAAACCGTGGAGGTATGTGGTCGGGCTGCCGTGGCAAAAGTTGTCTCAAATCAGCCCTAATAGCTTCATATATATAGGAGGAGGGGAGGGGAGGCTTGCCTTGAGGCTCAAGGAGCCCCAAGGGCTGCGCCACCAAGGAGGAGTTGGAGTCCTCCTCCAATCCTAGTCCAACTAGGATTGGAAGGAGGAGTCCTTCTCTTCCTTCCCACCTTTCCCTTTTTTTCTCTTTCTCTTCTTTTGGTTTTTCTTTATCTCTTGCGCAAGACAGCCTTGGGATGACCCCACCTACTTGGTGCGCCACCCCCAAGGTCCTTGGGCCCTCCCGGGTGGGTGGTCCCCCCTCTCGGTGAAGATCTCGAACCCATTCGTCATTCCCGATACATTACCGGTAATGCCCGAAAACCTTCCGGTAACCAAATGAAGTCATCCTATATATCAATCTTTGTTTCTGGACCATTCCGGAAACCCTCGTGACGTCCGTGATCTCATCCGGGACTCCGAACAACATTCGGTAACCAACCATCTAACTCAAATACGCATAAAACAACGTCGAACCTTAAGTGTGCAGACCCTGCGGGTTCGAGAACTATGTAGACATGACCCGAGTGACTCCTCGGTCAATATCCAATAGCGGGACCTGGATGCCCATATTGGATCCTACATATTCTACGAAGATCTTATCGTTTGAACCTCAGTGCCAAGGATTCATATAATCTCGTATGTCATTCCCTTTGTCCTTCGGTATGTTACTTTCCCAAGATTCGATCGTCAGTATCCGCATACCTATTTCAATCTCGTTTACCGGCAAGTCTCTTTACTCGTTCCGTAATACAAGATCCCGCAAATTACACTAAGTCACATTGCTTGCAAGGCTTGTGTGTGATGTTGTATTACCGAGTGGGCCCCGAGATACCTCTCCGTCACACGGAGTGACAAATCCCAGTCTCGATCCATACTAACTCAACGAACACCTTTGGAGATACCTGTAGAGCATCTTTGTAGTCACCCAGTTACGTTGCGATGTTTGATACACACAAAGCATTCCTCCGGTGTCAGTGAGTTATATGATCTCATGGTCATAGGAACAAATACTTGACACGCAGAAAACAGTAGCAACAAAATGACACGATCAACATGCTACGTCTATTAGTTTGGGTCTAGTCCATCACATGATTCTCCTAATGATGTGATCCCGTTATCAAGTGACAACACTTGCCTATGGTCAGGAAACCTTGACCATCTTTGATCAACGAGCTAGTCAACTAGAGGCTTACTAGGGACAATGTTTTGTCTATGTATCCACACATGCACTGTGTTTCCAATCAATACAATTATAGCATGGATAATAAACGATTATCATGAACAAAGAAATATAATAATAACTAATTTATTATTGCCTCTAGGGCATATTTCCAACAGTCTCCCACTTGCACTAGAGTCAACAATCTAGTTCACATCACCATGTGATTCCAACAAATCCAACACCCATATAGTTATGGGGTCTGATCACGTCTTGCTCGTGAGAGATGTTTTAGTCAACGGTTCTGAAACTTTCAGATCCATGTGTTCTTTACAAATCTTTATGTCATCGTATAGATGCTGCTACTATGTGCTATTCGGAAATACTCCAAATATCTACTTTACTATATGAATCCGTTTCACTACTCATAGTTATTCGGATTAGTGTCAAAGCTTGCATAGACGTAACCCTTTACGACGAACTCTTTAACCACCTCCATAATCGAGAAAAATTCCTTAGTACATCAGTTACTAAGGATAAATTTTGACCGCTGCTAGTGATTCAATCATGGCTCACTCTGTGTACCTCTCAACAGACTTTGAGTCAAGGCACACAACACGTGCGGTACCCAGCGTGGCATACTTCAGATTCTACGGCCAAGGCATAGAAGACGACCTTCGTCTATTCTCTTTATTCTGCCGGGGTCGGGTTTTGAGTCTTACTCAAATTCACACCTTACAACGCAACCAAGAACTCCTTCTTTGTTGATCTATTTTGAACTCCTTGAAAAACTTGTCAAGGCATGCATCTTGTTGAAACTTCTATTAAGCGCTTTCGAGCTATCTCCATAGATCTTTGATGCTCAATGTTCAAGTAGCGCAATCCAGGTATTCCTTTGAAAAACTCCTTTCAAAAAACCTTGTATGCTTTACAGAAATTCTACATTACTTCTGATCCACAATATGTCAACCACATATACTTATCAGAAATTCTATAGTGCTCCCACTCACTTCTTTGGAAATACAAGTTTCACATAAACCTTGTACAAACCCAAAATCTTTGATCATCTCATCAAAGTGTATATTCCAACTCTGAGATGCTTGCACCAGTCCATTGAAGGATCGTTGGAGCTTGCATACTTGCTAGTATCTTTAGGATCGACAAAACCTCCTGGTTGTATCACATACAATTTTTGCTCAAGGAAACCGTCGAGGAAACAATGTTTTGAAATCCTATGTGCAATATTTCATAAATAATGCAGCAACTACTAACATAATTCTAACAGACTTTCAGCATCGCTACGAGTGAGAAAATCTCATCATAGTCAACTGTTTGAACTTATCGGAAACATCTTTGCGACAAGTCGAGCTTTTCTTAATAGTGACTTATCACCATCATCGTGTGTCTTCTTTTTAAAGATCCATCTTTACTCAATAGTCCTATGACCATCAAGTAGTTCTTCCAAAGTCTACACTTTGTTTCTCATACATGGATCCTGTCTCGGATTTCATGGCCTCCAGCCATTTGTCGGAATCCAGGCCCACCATTACTTTCTCCATAACTCGTAGGTTCACTGTTGCTGAACAACATGACCTCCAAGACAGGGTTACCGTACCACTATGCAGTAGTACGCGACCTTGTCAACCTACGAGGTTTGTAGTAACTTGGTCCGATGCTCGATGATCACCATCATCAACTTTCACTTCAATTGGTGTAGGTGCCACAGGAACAACTTCCTGCGCCCTGCCACACACTGGTTGAAGTGATGGTTCAATAACCTCATCAAGTTCTACCACCCTCCCACTATATTCTTTCGAGAGAAACCTTTCCTCGAGAAAGGATCCATTTCTAGAAACAAACACTTTGCTTTCGGATCTGAGATAGGAGATGTGCCCAACTGTTTTGGATATCCTATGAAGATGCATTTATCCGCTTTGTGTTCGAGCTTATCAGACTGAAACTTTTTCACATAAGTGTCGAAGCCCCACACTTTCAAGAAACGACAATTTAGATTTCTCTAAACCTCAGTCTATACTGTGTCATCTCAACGGAAATACGCGGTGCCCTATTTAAAGTGAATGCGGTTGTCTCTAATGCATAACCCATAAACGATAGTGGTAATTCGATAAGAGACATCATAGCATGCATCAAACCAAATAGTGCGTGGCTATGACGTCTAGACACATCATCACACTATGATGTTCCAGGTGGCATGAACTGCGAAACAATTTCCACATTGTCTTAACTGCGTACCAAAACTCGTAACTCATATATTCATTTCTATGATCATATCCTAGATAGATTATCCTCTTGTTACGACGAACTTCACTCCAAAACAGAATTGAACTTTTCAATATTTCACACTTGTGATTCATTAAGTAAATACTCTTGTATCTACTCAAATCGTCATTGAAGTAAGAACATAATGATATCCACTGTGTGCCTCAGCACCCATTGCACTGCATACATCAAAATGTATCGCTTCCAACAAGTTACTATCTTGTTTCATCTCAATGAAAACAAGGCCTTGCTCATGTGGTATGATTTGCATGTCACTAGTGATTCAAAATCAAGTGAGTATAAAGATCCATCAGCATGGAGCATCTTCATGCAATTTATACCAACATGACTCAAGCCACAGTTCCACAAGTAAGTAGTACTATCATCATTACCTCGTATCTTTTGGCACCAATATCATGAACATGTGTAACACTACGATCGAGATTCAATAAACCATTGAAGGTGATTATTCAAGCAAATAGAGTAACCATTATTCTATTTAAATGAATAATCGTATTGCAATAAACACGATCCAATCATGTTCATGCTTAACGCAAGCACCAAATAACAATTATTTAGGTTTAACACCAATCCCCATGGTAGAGGGAGCGTGCGACGTTTGATCATATCAACCTTGGAAACACTTCCAACACGTATCGTCACCTCGCCTTTAGCTAGTCTCCATTTATGCCGTAGCTTTCGTTTCGTGTTACTAATCACTCAGCAACCGAACCGGTATCCAATACCCTCGTGCTACTAGGAGTACTAGTAAAGTACACATCAACATCATGTATATCAAATATACTTCTTTCGACTTTTGCCAGCCTTCTTATCTACCAAGTATCTAGAGTTGCTCCGCCTCAGTGACCGTTCCCCTCATAACGGAAGCACTTAGTCCCGGGCTTGGGTTTAATCTGGGGTCTCTTCATTAGTGCAGCAACTGCTTTGCCGTTTCACGAAGTATCCCTTCTAGCCCTTGCCTTTCTCGAAACTTAGTGGTTTTACTAACCATCAACTGTTGATACTCCTTCTTGATTTCTACTCTCGCAGTGTCAAACATCGCGAATCGCTCAAGGATCATTGTATCTATCCTTGATATGTTATAGTTCATCACGAAGCTCTCACAGCTTGGTGGCAGTGACTTTGGAGAACCATCACTATCTTATCTGGAAGATCCACTCCCACTTGATTCAAGCGATTGTCGTACTCAGATAATCTGAGCACACACTCAACGATTGAGATTTTCTCCTTTACTTTGTGGACAAAGAATCTTGTCGGAGGTCTCATACCTCTTAACAAGGGCACAAGCATGAAATCACAATTTCATCTCTTTAGAACATCTCTTATGTTCCGTGACGTTTCAAAACGTCTTCGGCGCCTTGCTTCTAAGCCATTAAGTATTTTGTACTGAACTATCGTGTAATCATCAGAAACGTGTATGTTGGATGTTCACAACATCTACAGACGACGCTCGAGGTGTAGCACACCGGGTGGTGCATTAAGGACATAAGCCTTCTGCGCAGCAACGAGGACAATTCTCGGTTTTACAGACTCGGTCTGCAAAGTTTGCTACTATCAACTTTCAACTAAATTTTCTCTAGGAACATATAAAAACAATAGAGCTATAGTGCAAGCTACGTCGTAATTCGCAAAGACCATTAGACTATGTTCATGACAATTAGTTCAATTAATCATATTACTTACGAACTCCCACTCAAAAAGTACATCTCTCTAGTCATTTGAGTGGTACATGATCCAAATCCACTATCTCAAGTCCGATCATCACGTGAGTCGAGAATAGTTTCAGTGGTAAGCATCTCTATGCTAATCATATCAACTATATGATTCATGCTCGACCTTTCGGTCTCATGTGTTCCGAGGCCACGTCTGCACATGCTAGGCTCGTCAAGTTTAACCCGAGAGTTCCGCGTGTGCAACTGTTTTGCACCCGTTGTATGTGAACGTTGAGTCTATCACACCCGATCATCACGTGGTGTATCGAAACGAAGAACTGTCGCAACGATGCACATCGGGGAGAACACAATTTCGTCTTGAAATTTTAGTGAGAGATCACCTCATAATGCTACCGTCGTTCTAAGCAAGATAAGGTGCATAAAGGATTAACATCACATGCAATTCATAAGTGACATGATATGGCCATCATCATGTGCTTCTTGATCTCCATCACCAAAGCACCGGCACGATCTTCTTGTCACCGGCGTCACACCATGATCTCCATCATCATGATCTCCATCAACGTGTCGCCATCGGGGTTGTCGTGCTACTCATGCTATTACTACTAAAGCTACGTCCTAGCAATATAGTAAACGCATCTGCAAGCACAAACGTTAGTTTAAAGACAACCCTATGGCTCCTGCCGGTTGCCGTACCATCGACGTGCAAGTCGATATTAACTATTACAACATGATCATCTCATACATCCAATATATCACATCACATCGTTGGCCATATCACATCACAAGCATACCCTGCAAAAATAAGCTAGACGTCCTCTAATTGTTGTTGCATGTTTTACGTGGTGACCATGGGTATCTAGTAGGATCGCATCTTACTTACGCAAACACCACAACGGAGATATATGAATTGCTATTTAACCTCATCCAAGGACCTCCTCGGTCAAATCCGATTCAACTAAAGTTGGAGAAACCGACACTCGCCGGTCATCTTTGAGCAACGGAGTTACTCGTAGCGATGAAACCAGTCTCTCGTAAGCGTACGAGTAATGTCGGTCCGAGCCGCTTCGATCCAACAATACTGCGGAATCAAGAAAAAACTAAGGAGGGCAGCAAAACGCACATCACCGCCCATAAAAACTTTTGTGTTCTACTCGAGAAGACATCTACGCATGAACCTTGCTCATGATGCCACTGTTTGGCAACGCCGCATGGGAAACAAAAAATTTCCTACGCGCACGAAGTCCTATCATGGTGATGTCCATCTACGAGAGGGGATTTCCGATCTACATACCCTTGTAGATCGCACAGCAGAAGCGTTAATAAACACGGTTGATTTAGTGGAACGTCCTCACGTCCCTCGATCCGCCCCGCGAACCGTCCCACGAACCGTCCCGCGATCCGACCCATGATCTGCTCCGATCTAGTGCCGAACGGACGGCACCTCCGCGTTCAGCACACGTACAGCTCGACGATGATCTCGGCCTTCTTGATCCAGCAAGAGAGACGGAGAGGTAGATGAGTTCTCCGGCAGCATGACGGCGCTTCGGAGGTTGGTGGTGATCTAATCTCAGTAGGGCTCCGCCCGAGCTCCGCAGAAACGCGATCTATAGGAAAATCCGTGGAGGTATGTGGTCGGGCTGCCGTGGCAAAAGTTGTCTCAAATCAGCCCTAATAGCTCGATATATATAGGAGGAGGGGAGGGGAGGCTTGCCTTGAGGCTCAAGGAGCCCCAAGGGCTGCGCCACCAAGGAGGAGTTGGAGTCCTCCTCCAATCCTAGTCCAACTAGGATTGGAAGGAGGAGTCCTTCTCTTCCTTCCCACCTTTCCCTTTTTTTCTCTTTCTCTTCTTTTGGTTTTTCTTTCTCTCTTGCGCAAGACAGCCTTGGGTTGAGCCCACCTACTTGGTGCGCCACCCCCAAGGTCCTTGGGCCCTCCCGGGTGGGTGGTCCCCCCTCCCGGTGAAGATCCGGAACACATTCGTCATTCCCGGTACATTACCGGTAATGCCCGAAAACCTTGCGGTAACCAAATGAAGTCATCCTATATATCAATCTTCGTTTCCGGACCATTCCGGAAACCCTCGTGACGTCTGTGATCTCATCCGGGACTCTGAACAACATTCGGTAACCAACCATATAACTCAAATACGCATAAAACAATGTCGAACCTTAAGTGTGCAGACTCTGCGGGTTCGAGAACTATGTAGACATGACCCGAGTGACTCCTCGGTCAATATCCAATAGCGGGACCTGGATGCCCATATTGGATCCTACATATTCTACGAAGATCTTATCGTTTGAACCTCAGTGCCAAGGATTCATATAATCCCGTATGTCATTCCCTTTGTCCTTCGGTATGTTACTTGCCCAAGATTCGATCGTCAGTATCCGCATACCTATTTCAATCTCGTTTACCGGCAAGTCTCTTTACTCATTCCGTAATACAAGATCCCGCAACTTACACTAAGTCACATTGCTTGCAAGGCTTGTGTGTGATGTTGTATTACCGAGTGGGCCCCGAGATACCTCTCCGTCACACGGAGTGACAAATCCCAGTCTCGATCCATACTAACTCAACGAACACCTTCGGAGATACCTGTAGAGCATCTTTATAGTCACCCAGTTACGTTGCGACGTTTGATACACACAAAGCATGCCTCCGGTGTCAGCGAGTTATATGATCTCATGGTCATAGGAACAAATACTTGACATGCAGAAAACAGTAGCAACAAAATGACACGATCAACATGCTACGTCTATTAGTTTGGGTCTAGTCCATCACATGATTCTCGTAATGATGTGATCCCGTTATCAAGTGACAACACTTGCCTATGGTTAGGAAACCTTGACCATCTTTGATCAACGAGCTAGTCAACTAGAGGGTTACTAGGGACAGTGTTTTGTCTATGTATCCACACATGCACTGTGTTTCCAATCAATACAATTATAGCATGGATAATAAACGATTATCATGAAGAAATAAATATAATAATAACTAATTTATTATTGCCTCTAGGGAATATTTCCAACAATTCTCTCGGTAACCCCGTCTCTGCGATGCTGGGGCAACCCTGGACTGAAAACTGAACGGACTGCATCTGCTCTTGGTGAATTGATGTGTAGCCTATTGAGCGACTGCGATACAACTGAATTCTGTTGCTGCGCTGCTTGAAGCAAAGTGTGAATCTTCTCTAAGCCTCTACCAGCCTCTGAATGTGATGACTGAATAGAATCTGCTATCTTAGCCGCGGCTGCAACGTTAAGTATCGGAGTATGATATACCTCAATGTTGTCTTTATCAACCACTTGAGAAGAGTTGTCGCTGACGCCGATTGGAAGTTGGAGGACGACGACGGCCGCGTCGAGTCGACGGTTCGTCAGCCTCGTGCTCGCCGCGACCGAACCCGGTTGGGCTCTCCGGGGAGCCCGTCATGAATACCTCCGCTACTCGATTGCAGCTCTCGCACTCGAAAGGAACATCAGACTGATCTGATGCCGAGTGGATCGGGTCCTAAAGAGGTACAACAAGCTCGATGGCAGCGACCTGCGGAGTAGACGGAGATGACGCCTAGCGAGCCACCGCGTGCTTCACCCATCGCTGGAGTCGTGAGCGACCAGATCGCTTGTGACGACGAACAACAGAGTGAACGGTCGACAACGGAGTCGACAGCTGCCGAAGGAGCTTGCACGGAAGTGCGTTGCTCCATGGATTGGAAGCGCCTCGATGTCGAGTGGTGCTTCCTGAAGCTGTGCCGAGTCATCGGCGACGAGGATGAGCGTACCGAAATGAATCTCGCCGCCCATGAAGGAATCGCAGCCGGAAGACATGACGAAGAGTGAAAAATGCTAACTTGCCAGAAGTCGCTTAGACGCCTGCCCCATGGTGGGCGCCAACTGTTGTGGGAATAAACCTGACAGTAGAGATGTAGGGTACGAATGAAGAGGGCAGAGTCCTAGCTACGGCAAGGTTGTACACAAGATGTATGTGTTCAGGCCCCTCTCTTAGAGGTAATAGCCCTACGTCTGAGTGCTCGGGAGCTGTTGTAGTGTGAAATGCATGTTACAGGGGATGTGAACCCTTGTTCCAGAGAGGAGGGGTGGCTTATATAGATTGCGCTAGCCCTCATCAAGGCCTCAACATCTAAGGGCTCGATTAATATGGTTTAAAGGTATACGTTACTAATAACATATGTATGTAATTAATGCTATTCATGACCACTAGCTGAGCGTACGCCCGTTGGCCTCCATGCAAGTGGCTTCTGGTCTTCTGTGTCGACTGGAACCTTCCGAGTGAAAGTTGGTTGTCGAGTGAAGGGAAATACTTTACGAGTGACTTTGTACCGAGTGACTTTTTAAGTGCCATGATCATCCAGTCGAAATCTTCTTAATGACCCTTCAGCTAATAATGAGGTACCCTTAGGTAGGACATTTAGGTCAGGCCTGTGACCCTACATTAGGTACACATCCCCATCAAACAAAAACCGTATTTTTTCCGTAAAAAAAAAGAAAACGCTGTTTCGCGATTTTTTTTTTGGAAATTTTCCCTCCAAAATTTACAAAAGACTAGTGAAAACCCGGAACGTAAAAAAATCTGGA